>NC_089743.1:55969623-56019623 GCF_040412425.1 Macrobrachium rosenbergii
TTGTGCATGTGAGTCATAAGAAGAACCGAAAGGAGCAGAAACGTGGAGATACACAAGCGATTGATAAAAAAAGGTTAACGTAAGAGAAAAGTATGGTCAAGTGGAAAGACTGGAGGATGACAGGATGGTGAAGTGAGTACTGGATGTATTGGGATGGAGAGGAGACAAATATCTAGTAAGGAAGAAGTACTGAGGAGGAGGCCTACAAGTTAAGGAAACTAAAGCGTCTTCACAAGATGGTAAAGAGTAGTGTGTTCACTGGGGGTCGGGGTGGGGGCTTCCACACCCTGCTAATGAGCCTCTGGTGTATGTGTACGTAGCAGATAAGATTGTGGAAATTATGGATACGGACTTCACCCCGATTCAGCAGATAAAGTAAGAGTGTGGAAGTAACTGTTATTTTGTCTTTTCTGTTATGGTACAACACTTCATGTTTTTATATATATATACTAGCTGGCATACCCAGTGTTGCACAGCAAAAACTCAAAGCATAGAACACACCCAGACCGTAGAATACACCCAAAGCATAGAACACACCCAAAATGTAGAACACACCCCGATATTTATTTAGCCCAACCTTCTATTAGACAGAAAAAGGAATCAAAAATAGGTTTTTAAAAATATAAATATAGGACACAAATTAAAAAGTAAAATCTTTCAAAATTCACTATAATACTACTTTACTGCAAAACTTGATTGCTAACATTTCTAGTTTCACCATCAGGTGCAACAATCAGTGGCGGCTCGTGACTGTTATTGATGGGAGGGCTGTTAATTGTGAAAAATTGAGTTCTTTCAATGAAGAAACCGTCTTTGCTTCTTGTGCCATTTTGCAAAATAATGCTAGGCCTACCTGTGAAAAGAAGAATAAATACTATTTTATACGATGTTTCTGTGATCTTACAACATCTATGATAATTAAAATTGAGCACAAGCCATCACTGATCAATAATATTTTAAAATCATCCCTGGCAAATTGCTAAACACTATCAAAAATAAGAGCGACGCAAAAACATACATACCATCACACCAACGTCTGAGACAAGACTGGTGGGAGGCAGTCCACACTCTGCACACCACCCGGGAAGCCTCCCCCCCTTCTCCCCGCTCTCCACACCCATTCACAACAACCGTCACACCAACGTCTGAGACAAGACTGCATGGGAGGCAGTCCACTCTCCATACTGCCCAGGAAGCTTCCCCCCCTTCTCCCCGCTTTCGTATCATTAAATAGTAAATAATTTACGTACTTCCTCATTGTTTTGCAGTAATTTTTTTCATATAAATATATGAGAATAGGTGTTTTCATGTTAATGATAGTCAAACATCAATAAATTAACTTTATTTTCGTGAATCCTAGAAATCCACTGGGGGGGCTGCAGTCTCACAGTCCCTACTGACGAGCCGCCCCTGGCAACAATAAATAAATTCTTGGGTGAACCCACCACTGAGCAAGCAAATATGACAAGCGCAAATCCACTCCACAGTACTTAATAAACTGACCCTGTGCCTTGTTGATCGTGATCGAGAACGCAAGTCTCACTGGAAACTGGAATCTCTTAAATGAGTGGTATCTGTGGGATAAAAACTGTTTTACCGTCTACCTGTCCTGTTAAGATAGTTGCTTCATTTACATTGCCCAACATTTTTCACATTTTATATTTCACCTGTTCTCACCCCCCATTCCTATTGGGGCTAAACTTGGACTTAAAGGGCATTGGGAGTGTCACTATTCATCTCAGCAACCTCAAAAACTATAGATTAGACACTAATATCTGTCATTTTTGAAATTTTTTTAGCCCATTCTCATCCCCTTCCTATCAGAACCGAACTTGGACTTAGAGGGCACCGGAAATGTCACTATTCATCTCAGCGACCTCAAAAACTATGGATTAGACACTAATATCTGTCGTTTCCCGTTATTTTTACATGTCACCCCCGTCCCACCCCCTCCCTGTTTGGTGCCAGTGATGTCTTACCCGCACAGTATTCTTTTCCAGAGAGTATGTCATTTTTATACCGAACTGTGGTATGATAAACCGATAAAGTTTATTTAGTTACTAAGTCTATAGGCAGTACCAGCCCGTTTCAGGGAAGCCCTTCCCATCCCCATCCCTTTGGTGCTAGTGATGTCTTACCTCCGCCATATTCTTTTCCAGATATTAAGTCATAAGTATATCAAGTTTGGTTGAAATTGCTAAATGCATTTCAGAGTTATGCTGGAACATACATACATACACACACACATACATGCATCTATATATTGTTACATGTGGGCTTTGGCTAAGAAATTTTTTAATTAATTACAGTAATTTATGTAGCCCTACTCTGCCGAAGATACACGTAAACTGTCAATTGAAGCTGAAAGTTACCCCTCAAAAGACAGACAATTACTTAATTGGATTGGGTCGCCGTCGGGACTATGATTGAATAATTGGATTATTTCTATAACAAATGAATTACATCAAACCCCTTTCATTATGCACCTAGTCCCAACAAAGAAAAATGTGCTGTGATTGCGAGAGAAATTATATATGAACCACTTAGTCGACGTCGGACACAGTTAATTTTCCCGGCTTCAGTAAAGAATAACGCAGCAGTGTTCGTACACTCGCGGCGGCTACCGTACGAAGTTAGTATTGGTACAGGATATTTCTCTTCCAAACAATGGTGATGTCAGGATCCAAGGCTTGCCTGAATTTTTACTTACACTTGACTTTCCCTAATTCCTACTTACTGCACAGGAATAGTTTATGCAATTTCACTAGGCAATGTTCATTATTCATAAACTAGACTTCATAAAAGAAATATGGTTAAACCAGGTTCTCTCATAAATGGTGGCTGAAGGGAAAAATGGAAAAAATTAGTACAGTGGAAAAGATACTAGCAAATCGACGAAAATCTTGTCACTTCTGCTTACCTTCACGTGGGTTGCTTACGCAAATGCAATGGACACGCGGGAGTTGGAGCAAAGCGTTACGTCTATTCACTTAGTGAAACAACAGACAGGAAAGGACATAGGACAGAGTTGCTCGGAGCACGGATGCGTGCTCTTTTTACGATGGTTGGTCTCTCTCTGCCAGCATCAGGTCAGGTCAGGGCAGGGCTGGGCTGTTTGTCTGACGCTCTGAAAAATTGACAAGGACATTGCTGAATGCATAGGACAGGAAAAAAGGAAGCTTAAGACCACCTTCACTAGAGGTTACTTGGTGAGGGCCCTCCCTGTTGGTTGAGGTCTCTAATGCTAACCTGTCCCCTACTGAGGACGTTACTTTTTTTAAAACACAGCCTACCTTCCCTCGCCCGGGTTCTCTTAGCTTAGACAGAGACACTGTCCTGTCTTTGTTAGAATAATATCCCTTACTAAAATGATGCAAAGAGGGCAAACAGCAGAATATTTATAAAAGCTCCCCCCCTTAAGAAGGCCTTCACTCCCTTTCGGGCGTGAAGGTCTGTACTGAGTAAGTTGTTCGCCTCTATTACTTTATTCTTCTACCCTGAGCAGATTTGTCCCATGCAGTCTAACTAGCTACAGACCTACCTAACTCTAGAAAGGACATGAGCTTTAATCACTTACTTACAGAATCCTAACTGTACTTAAAGGTGCTTATGGTTATTACGTGCTACCTCTTATAATCGTGATGTTCTAGACCTAGCCAAATGGTACATTCTATGGTACCTCCTATCCTAACCTATCCTGACACAGCTGTAGCACCAACGTAAGGAACAATGAACTAGCTAAATTACAAGTTTTCTGCACTGCAATTGATAATTACTGGTTGGTACATGAGGTCTGACTCATATGATAAATGCTTGCCTCACTGAGGTCTTAGGCCATGTGTGTCATGAGCGTAGTGGCTCTCTTCACAATAGTTTAGATTGTCTTATTTCAGTTACACTGTACTTACGCGGTTACTGCAGCTTGACGGAAGGTGTAAGTGACAAGGTTACTGCTACGATGTACCCAATCTGTTCTAGGCTACCGTATGATAGAGATCACACTGGCTACCTCCTCTGGGCAAGGGGCCAGGATCACTCTAAGATGGTAAGGCACTGTGCCGAGAGGGCACTAGTGCCAGGATGAGCTCATGGCTCTGCAACTACTGTGCTCTCTTCGCCCCTTCTTCTTATTCTTCAGGTTCCTCCAAGGCCTAACTACATCGGACCTGGGAGGTAATGAGGGCACCGACTCTGGGGAAAGGTCAGAAGGGCTAGCGGGCTCGAAGTCAGGGGTAGTTTCAGAAGCTACCGGAGGGCTCCCTACTCTGGCTGCTGCGACAACCGGAGCGAGAGCGATCTCGACCTCTGCGTCTGAGGAGGCCAGTTCCTGGTCTCCCAGAGAAGGTGTGACAGGTTGATCCACCAGGGGTTCATCCTCTGGGGACAGATTGGGCGAAGAAGTGTTGGGTGCCGGAGGCTCTCCAGTTGCCATGATTAGTGCCGTGAGGGATCCTGGATCTCCCGGAGGAGAATCCGCCTCATGAGTTGGACCAGGCACAGGGTCCTCCTTAAATGGTGGCTCAACATCCATGCCGGATGGAGCATGGTACTGCTCAGTGCTCGCAAGTGGCACTGGCAGCAGTTGGGGGTCAGGCATGTCTTACAAGGGATCAGGAGGTACAATACCTCGCAGACGGCTTGAATTTGGCTGCGGTAGAGATTCCTGGCCCAGCTGGAGATCAGAGCCTCTCGGAGAATCTTGCTCGGGAGAGTCCGCTGGGCGTTGCTGATTTGGGCAGCCCTCCCAATTAGTGGAGTGGCCTGTCCACTTACACATCCTACAGTGGTACTGCTCTTCCTGAATGTCTCTTCAGGGAGAGGGAGGACCTCTTTGTTGGCCACCCCTTCGTGAATTGAGAGGACTCGGCCGAGAACAGTTTGGTGTGTGCCCCTTCCGCTGACCACTTCGGTGGGCAGAAGGTGGTTTTCCTTCGTGGGGTTCTCTTACAGTCTGGACCTCCATGGAGGAGGTAGCATGGCTGTGAAGTGGCGTTAGTGAAGGGCTTCCCCAGAGGAGGTCCCGACCCAACAGGAAGTCCACTCCGGGCCGAATTCCATCCACCACGCCAAGGCGGCGGGATAGCGTGCCCCAAGGTGTCATGACCTGGAGCTTGACTGTGGGAATGGTAATGGTGTGGCCCTCTATCCAATTCATCTCCCACCTGGTATTCTCGTCAACCGTGGCACCGGCTGGCACTTGGGCTCTGGAAATTAAGCTGATGTCTGCTGCGGTGCCTACTGTGACTGGAAGGGTCACGGGCAGGCTAGAGGCCTTAAGGGGGGCCACCAAGATGAACTGGGTCTCCAGTCTCTTGGGGTAAAGTATCTCTCGTGGCCTGGACGCGGAGAATGAGGTGCTAATGAGGTTGACAAACTTGGTGGTGGGGACATGATGTGTACAGGCCGGATGTCCAGCACTGTAGTGGCTGACAACACCACAGGATCGGCATGGGACCTTTGTAGGGGCTCAGTGGCCTGCGGTGACAGTTGATGGAAAGGGTTATGTGGATGTAGAAGGAGACGAGTTCTGGCTGTTAGTAGGAGGCTGCTTGTTAGTGCCGAACTTGTATCGGCACTCAGCTTCAGTGTGCCCCACCGTCTTACAGTGGGCGCATGGAGGCTTGCTAGGCAGTCCATTCTTCAGGCGAGTCGAGCCTGAGAGGTATCCAGATGGCACTATGTGCTGCTGAGAGGTGCCGTGAGACTGGTTGAAGGTTTCCCATGAATCGGTCATACGGCAGGCTTCCATAAGGGTAGTGGGTTGCTTATCATTTAGATATAAAGCAAGGGGCCCAGGCACACATTGGTAGAGATCCTCTAGCATGGTCCGATTGAAGAGGTCCTTGAACGTAGTGCAAGACAAGGAGTTGAACCAGCAGGTACGAGACTGGGTCTTGTGACAGGCCCATTCAGTCCAGGACCAGCCGACTTTCTTGGCGAGACCTTGGAACCGCTGTCTCCATTTCTTCGGGGTTATTTCATAGGCCTTTGTGATGACTCTACGCACTTCAACCATGTTGCCTCTCTGACTCTTCTCCAGTGAGCGAAGGGCTGCCTTAGCTTTTACCTCTACGTGCTTGGCTAGCACCAAGGCCCTCTCTGCATCGGTGGTGCCATAGTTATCAAAGAGTGCCTCTATCTCCTCCAACCATGCTTCTGGCTCATCCTCAGTCCACTTGGGGACGAGGGAATTAATAGCTTCGGCATTTTCTCTTCTCGTTCTTTCCAGCTCAAGCTCCTTTTCTTTGAGAGCTAGCTCACTCTCCTTGCAGGCTAACTCATGCTGTCTTCTCCTTTCTTCTCTTTTGTCTTCCAGCTGCCTCTGTTCTTCTTCATGCCTCCTCCATTCAGCTTCATAATTTTGCTGTTCCAGTCTTTCTTCCTTCTCTTGCTTAGTCAAGTCATCCAGTTGTTACTTAACCCACTTGGTAAGGTCCAATCCCGTGAGACCTGCCGCCTGTCCCAGCTCCATGAAGGCTCTATGATTCTCTGTTGCCATGGTTCTAGTAGGTAAGGGCATCTATCCGGGTTAACTGGATGTACTTGGGCAACGAGGAAGTGTCCCTCAGATTTAGGGTGACACTTCAGTGATGTGGCACCTTTTCAATAAGGTGGTACTGTGGTTGAGTGTGCCGTGTAAAGTCACATTGGTGACACTCAGTATCTTTACATACTGGTGTAACCTTGGTCACAAAAGGATTCTTCTTCTGTGTTGCTGCTCGGGTTTTTCTTTTTTTTTTTTCTTTTGGTGGCACTACGGTGCCAATGCATTTCTAGGAGCAACACTTGATTTGTATTCAACTAATTTGGACAGTAGTTAAGAGGAAAATGCACTCTACCCCAGCAGAGTGTAACAAATGAGTGGGAGAGAAAGGGAAAGTAAAAGAGAGAGGGAGATGTAAGCTATTCATGTTGGGTTGGGACAGTGCCTCAGATTGGCGCCACTGTGGAAAAGAAAAAATAAATTGTGGTTGCTTTTGAGGCCCTCGTGAGTGACTAGTTCCTGGTATCAGCTGCTACTTTTTTGCTCAGATCTGGATAAAAGTCCTCACTTGTGACCAACAGTTTTCTATAACTGTGATATTTTTTTTTTTTAGCTTAACTTGTCCTCATCTATATGTGGGACAGAGGTGTTTCTTTTTATTAGGTTTAGTTAAATTAATTATTCCACTGTCGGCCCGTTCTTTCTATGAAGAGGGTGCACATACATTGGACTTATGCTATACGTTTGCTTGAACATATGAGAGAGAGAGAGAGAGAGAGAGAGAGAGAGAGAGAGAGAGAGAGAGAGAGAGAGAGAGAGAGAGAGAGAGAGAGAGAAATATTCAGCCAGCAATTTTGTGCTCCCTGAGAAGATCAGTAAAATTATTGTAACTGCACACTGCAGGTTTCTTAACTGAAGATACGTCTTCTTGGGCTGCTTTAGGGGATTGTCTTAGCAATCTTAACTTTCCCTGTGGCCCGAGTCATACATCTTACCCTGGGAAGTATGATTAAAATTGGAAGTTCTTTTCTTTCATATAATTTCTTACGTTAGTGTATTTGTATAGGAACTTTTTTGTTATATATTTCCTAAATAAGTCCTATGATTCCCTGACTAAAATATTCCTTGCTTTTACCTATTGTATGGAATCCTGCACCTAATTTCATATCTATTGAAGTCTATTTCTGTCTAATATTTTGATAGTAGGATTACTATGCAAAACAAAGTAGTTCCCGAAGTGGCAATTGAGGCAGAGCTATGGTGACTGTGACACCAAACAGGTACCAGTCACATAAACAACAACAAGGGTTTTAAGATGGCAGACAGGGGAGCGGTCAACCTGTTCCCCAAAATGTCGGACGAATCCTGTTATAACAGAGCAAAATTCAAAACAAACAGCTGGACGCACACTGGCAGAGGAATACACAATCTTCCGAGGCACGTTGTTTATTTACAATGAAAAGCACACAAAGCAACCGAATTCCTCTCACAAAACGAACGAAGCAAATGTAGGAATACAGGTTTTAACTAAATGCACCAACAATGCAAGGGATTTTACATTATGGAGATGGAAAATGAAATTACTATGAGCTACACTTTTTTCCTTTTCTTTCTCGCACAGAATTAATTGATTCACGCCTCCGCCATGTGTACTATGGGTTTGAGGACACAAAAGGAATGGATCTGTGACGTCCTGATGGTGGGAATTAACGTTAATTGGAAATGCAAATTATGACATTAACACTGCTGCTGTTCATTTGCAATATTAATGGCAAGGAAATTTGATATGATTCCCGCAACATGGAAACTTATTAACTCCGTCACGCTCGATCGGTAGCCTCTGTAGTGACGAACAGTTACTGGTTTGGAAATTTCTATGGGCTTCGTGAATTTGTCCGTCCTACCCACGAGAGAAATGATAGGTACACATCCTCCGTTCTTTGTCTTGCCCTGAGCTATCCAGTACAAAATTAAACATCATGCAATACTCGTTGGACAGCAAATAGCAAAATAATAAATATAACTCGATAAGCCGGCCAACGACCTTGAAAGGTATGTGGGTGGCAGCGTATCCAAACTCAGCAATGTTTTCCTTTAAGACTGTGTAAATTGTAAATTATAAATTAGCTGCTCTCAATGCACACTGCCCTATCTATGCTAATTTCTTTATAGAATTGGTATCCTTACTGCTATCATACCTTGTCCTGTCTCCTTGTTTGGAAGAATTACCATGAAATTAAATATGATCTGACTTTCTCTGCAACTGATTTGTAATTAATTTGATTCCCGATTCTTTTCTCTTTAAATTAACATGAGCATTCTGGCGAGGTATGCCAGTGTTACGTGTGGGCTTTGGCTAATGAGTTTTTAATTAACTAAGGTAATTTATGTAGCCCTGCTCTGCCAAAGACACATGTAAACTGTCAATTGAAGCTAAAAGTTACCCCCAAAAGACAGACAATTACTTAATTGGATTAGGTCGCCAGTCAGAACTATGACTGAATAATTGGATTATTTCTATAACAAATGAATTACATCAAACCCCTTTCATTACCCACTTAGTCCCAACAAAGAAAAATGTGCTGTGATAGCGAGGGAAATTACTTGAACGACTTAGTCGACGTCGGACACAGTTAATTTTCCCGGCTTCAGCAAAGAATAACACAATGGTGTTTGTACACTCGCGGCTACCGTACAAAGTTAGTATTGGTAAAGGATATTTCTCTTCCAAACAATGGTGATGTCAGGATCCAAGGCATGCCTGAATTTTTACTTACACTTGACTTTCCCTAATTCCTACTTACTGCACAGGAATAGCTTATGCAATTTCACTAGGCAATGTTCATTATTCATAAACTAGACTTCATAAAAGAAATATGGTTATACCAGGTTCTCTTGTAAATGGTGGCTGAAGGGGAAAAATGGAAAAAAATAAGTACAGTGGAAGAGATACTAGCAAATCAACGAAAATCTTGTCACTTCCAGACTTACCTTCACGTGGGTTGCTTGCACAATTGCAATGGACGCCCGGGACTTGGAGCAACGCGTTACATCTATTCACTTAGTAAAACAACAGACCGGAAAGGACAAAGGAAGAGTTGCTCGGAGCACGGATGTATGCTCTTTTTACAACAGTTGGTCTCTCTCTGCTGGCATCAGGTCAGGTCAGGGCAGGGCTGGGCTGTTTGTCCGACGCTCATCCATAGTCTGAAAAATTGACAGAGACATCATCGAATGCATAGGACAGGGAAAAAGGATGCTTAAGACCACCTTCACTAGAGGTTACTTGGTGAAGACCCTCCCTGTTGGTTGAGGTCTCTAATGCTAACCTGTCCCCTACTGAGGACGTTACTTTTTTGAAAACACAGCCTACCTTCCCTCGCCCTCACTCTCTTAGCTTTGACAGAGACACTGTCCTGTCTTGTTAGAATAATATCCCTTACTAAAATGATGCAGAGAGGGCGAACAGCAGAATATTTAAAAAAACTATATATATATGTATATATATACTTCTTCTTCTTCTTCTTCTTCTTCTTTAAATGTGCTTTTTTCCCATTTTGTATGGGGTAAGCACGATGCCTTCTTTTGAAGGACTTTATATATATATATATATATATATATATATATATATATATATATATATATATATATATATATATATATATATATATATATATATATATATATATATATATATATATATATATATATATATATATATATATATATATATATATATATATATATATATATATATATGTGTGTGTGTGTGTGTGTGTGTGTATGTGTGGCTCGAATTGGCCAGGTTAAAAAAATGGCTATAAATAGCCCAAAACTTTCTACTCTTTGTAAACCTTGATGTTCGCAGTGCTAGGAAACAGCTGTCTGTTTAAATAGAAAATTGAATGAATTCATCTGTTTAGTTGGATTTTACAATATATCCGTTTACATGAGCAAGTAAAGGGAAGAGAGCCTTCAGTTTAATAAAAATAACTGATTGCAAATAAATAATGGAGAACATTACTTTACAAAAATAACTTAATAAAAAATTATAGACAGAAAATACATAGGCCTACAATGCATACCTTGTATTTCAAGTGCATACATGCACCAAACGAAATGACTTCAATGCCCATAACAAATATTACATGTAATTTCCGCTTTGTTCCAGATATTTCCGACTCTCTCTCTCTCTCTCTCTCTCTCTCTCTCTCTCTCTCTCTCTCTCTCTCTCTCTCTCTCCTTCCACGGACCCCAGATGTGTTGTTTCACAGTCAGTCAGATCCACAAGCGAAAAAAAGGAAAAAAAAAAGAAACTGCAAAATTCTCTCGTGCTTTCACGGGCAATCTCGCTGAAGACATGGTACGCGAACCATTTTTATGCAAGAATCCAAACTCTCTGCACTAGTTTGTGAGGGCTCGGTCGCATGCGCACATGTGTGCGATACACGCCCAATTTATCTCACGTTCCGGTTGCTGGTGCCTTGAGTAAGGTCCAGTTTCGATTTATTAGTCCTGTGTTTTAATATATTTTGCACTCAAATACTCATATTTGAAGTTGGCCTTTACATACAATATATATATATATATATATATATATATATATATATATATATATATATATATATATATATATATATATATATATATATATATATATATATATACATATATATACAGTATACACATTTTCACACACACACATATATATATGTATATATATAAATATGTGTGTGTGTGTGGAGCCTTTGTCTCTGCGCATTTATCTGATATCAATTTTCAATTCGAAATAAAATTCATCTGCAAAATTATTTATCAAGCCTGGAAACTTAATTCTCTCTGTATCTCCAGATCTATAAGCTATATATATATATATATATATATATATATATATATATATATATATATATATATATATATATATATATATATATATATATATATATATATATATATATATATATATATATATATATATATATACAGTTATTTCATATAATAAATAAGTAGTGTTATTTCATATAATGAATAAGTTACCAGTTCTTTGCTACTGCTACCGAATGAAAGTTAACAACTACCACTAATACTACTACCACCACCACTTAACATATACTGTATATGTAATATTTCACGGCAAAAGTATAAAACTGAATTCCGCTACACACAAGTTTAGAAGAATATGAAATATCATGAAAACAAAAATATGAAGAAAATAAAAGGTAGAGCCATAAAAAAACAGACATCCATTTTTTTTTTTTTTTTTTGTGGAAACGCGCAAAGAAAGTCAATCAAAATTTCTGCCCGAAAGTTAATTTCACCATCCGATGAACCAAATGCACGTAGATGGGAGGAATAATTCTGACTGTTCACTTAAATCTTTTTCCGTCATCACAAGGAGAGAGAGAGAGAGAGAGAGAGAGAGAGAGAGAGAGAGAGAGATAAGGGGGTAGTCACTATTTCATATGGAGTAACTTCAGTTTTCGACGTATGTTTCTCCCAACGAGAGAGAGAGAGAGAGAGAGAGAGAGAGAGAGAGAGAGAGAGAGAGAGAGAGAGAGAGAGAGAGAGATTGGGGCTAGATTTTTTTTCCCATTTACAGTTACTTCATTTTCCCATTCTGCAGAAAGGAAATATGTTCCTATTAAGAAATTAGAGGGAGGGAGAGAGGGAGGTTTTGGGTTACCATTCTTAAAAACCAGGGGAGAGAGAGAGAGAGAGAGAGAGAGAGAGAGAGAGAGAGAGAGAGAGAGAGAGAAATTTTATGTTTTATTCTTAAGCAATTAGTGAGGGAGAGTTTGGGTTCCTATTTGGAAAACGGAAAAAAGCGGAGAGGGAAACAGGAACAATTTTACTAATTTGTGGTCACTGTTTTCTATGATTACACACTCCTTCGAGCACTTATTGACGACGATTGGAGGGTTTTAAACTTGGAATGGATAGGAGCTCTTTCGCCTGGGATAACTCAGCATTGCGACTGAAGACTTTTCACTGTAACTATAACAAACTTCGATTTCTTACTTAGTAAATGTGGACGGAAAAGTATTTTGCTCAAAACCTTGCTTCTGACTGGCTCGATGGTTCCTCTCACTTCAGAGGACGATTCCAGAGACTTACTCCAAGCCTCTTAAACACCGAACACCTTATCCCCACTTACAGGAAGGCCCCGTTTATGTAAATTCCCGCGTTTGCATACGCCAGTTTACTCTAAACAATTATTGTAAGACTGGTTTATTGATTTAAGATATCTAGCAAAATTCTGATTACTGCCAAGGGAAGTGCTGTTGTTTACATATGCTCCCTGTTGTTTTTAAGTCCTCTGAAGATTGCGTTCTGCACAGTTATTGATGATGAGTTGAACTTTACTACTTTTCATCTGGTAGTTGAAAGTAGTATGGAAATAGTCCCTAGAGTGAACAATTTTACTTCAGGTCGTCGGTTGTGATTCTATGTATTTTAGTTTCTGTGGCATTTTGAGGAGCTGTGATTGAATGCCAATGGCATTGTTGGATTTGCAGTTTCATATAAAACACTGGCCATCTATCTTTTATCTTGTCAGTCGAATGACAAATCTCCACTGCCAGGATGAAAATTCTGAGTCACATTATAATAAGTGATCACAAAGGGCAACTCAACAAACAATATTTTATTCATTTATTATCATTTTTATGCATTCAATGCTTCAGTCAATGCCATGCCATACGACATATTATGGCTGATTAAAACGTTTCTAAATGGGTTTAATTTTAAATATGTGTTAATTTCTTTTTCAAGTTCCAGAGATACACAGGTAATCATGTGGTCTTCATTCAGTACACGTTACTGGTTTAAAGCTGCCGGATCCAGTCTACCTCATTGTGACCGATTTCCATTTACTACAATGGATGAACGGACGTTAAGATAAACTGAGACGACCCAATGTTTCAAATCCTATCCTCTCTATTTATGCAGCTTCCTGATAGTTAACGATAGAAGTAGCTAATAACAAGTGAAGCTGCGTCCTAACGAGATTAAAAAAAAACAACTCGAAACAGGTTCCTCAATCTCCAACTGCCAGGTTGCCGTGAAAATACCGCAGCCTTGGAATCAGATACTCTGTCCCAAAGAAATTCTCATTCAAGCACGTGTTTATATTATTTCCCATACAAACTTCTAAGGGGCAGCATTTGTCAAACAGAATATGGATTTCAGGGGGATCAAAGGAAAAAACAGATGTGAAACAGCCTCCGAGTTTTACCTTATCAGACTTTTATCTGTAACTTGCTGATGGTTCTTGAAGGCTGGATTAAAAAGTGTATACCTTTCATATAATTATTTCTGACCAAATAACATGGGTAACTTAGATTTCTCTCTAATTAAGGACAAAGAAATTTACTAAAATTGTGACTAGGGTTAGAACCGCAGGTTTTCCGACAAAAAAGTACATCTAATAATTTTCATAAGTGTATCCAACAGAATCAAAAGGGTTATACGGTGAGAGACAGAAAGCTGTCGGGGTGCTTGTGTATGAGCAATTTTCCTATCTGCTCTCCCTCACAGTCTCTACACAAACATGCACACGAACGTGCGCAAACGCACAATGAAAAAAAAGGGACAATTGATTTTACTTTTCATACAGAGAAAGACGGGACGGACAACCCAACGCCATTAACAAGTTCAGGCTGTTGAAATCAAAAGAAAATCGGGATGAGAGGATATGCAGAACGTAAGTGATAGATCTGTAGCAAAGGCAGGAATGTTGTAGGCTGAAAGAGATGCTGGAAACGTTAGTACGAAAACAATTTTTACAATAATTCGTAAGCAATTTGGTTTTATTCTTTTTGCAATTCAACACAGGATTTTTACTTTTTGAAAAAGTTTCCAGGATTTTTACCTTTTAAAAAAGTTTCCAGTTGAACGTCATGTTTATGACTAGCGTACCTCAAAAATGACGAGAATACAAGAGGGACGAGAATGACAGTTCGGACCAAGTCGCAACCTATGGATCCGACCTGACCAAGGCATATTCATTTTCCTTACTTTACATTATCATATTTCATTATTGCTGCTTATGTAATTATTTTAAAACCAACAAACGGCATTGTTTTCTGTGGGTATGTTCGAGAGTGAGAGAAAATGAGATTTATCATGATGACTAAACTGGTGTCACACCAACAACCGTCACCAACAGCGAGAGAGAGAGAGAGAGAGAGAGAGAGAGAGAGAGAGAGAGAGAGAGAGAGAGAGAGAGAGAGAGAGACTCTAACTTTTAGCTAGTGAATATTTTCTAGCTTCCTCATGAGGACATAGACTAATACTGTTCACTGAGATATGTCTACAAGGGCGAACTAGCCTACTTAACTTGAGGACTAAGAAGTAAAGGGGAGGCTGCTCGGTGACTAAGTTGTGAAGTTAAATGATTAATTTTCTCAGACAATGTTGGCTAAAGCGACACAAGCGTTCCTTGACAATTTAAAGTTTTTTATGTCATTCATTATGAGAGGGCTCTACATATTTTTATTTTTTCTCAACAGAATTAATGTGGCTGGTCTCCGACCATGACGCTGACGACGTCGTAAGTTGAAAGTAAGTAATAATTTAAGCAGCTTCAGCTCTATACACATGGCAGTTGAGCCAGTGACTCGTCCTCTCTTTGCAAAATTTCGTTTGTTACATAATCAGTTAGTGCAGATTGAGAAAAATGAAGAAATCCTTCTCAAAAAAGCAAACAGACTGGAAACAGGTGATGTGAAATTCTGCCATTCCTTCCAAAATTCGACGGCAATTGACTTGTACAGTCTTCCCTACGTGTCTTATATCTTTTTCACCGGTCTGTAGTTGGTATATTAGGTTTCATAAGGTTATATGAGGATGTTCTATTGTGATGGCTCTACTTCTGATGTTTCTACGCACGCTCTAGTGGTTAGCCACCGAGAGTTACAAAAGTGAATGAATTAAGACAGAGCATATAGTTATTTACAGCAGAGGGGTGAGAAAGTTAGCGGGTGGATAGGTGCGCTATTTTGATTAGCCGCATGTTAATGCTGTTGAATCAGGTATCATGTTCCATACGCGTTGCGTTCTTCTTTGCTCATTCAGTGAGGTTGACGTTATCATATTACTTACACCAGTGAGCGATAGATCAGTCAACAACGAGTTACAATTAGAGGGGGGACTGGCTCACAATTTTCTGAACTCTTTCAATCTTTCGGCAACATGTGATATACAGTAAATAGCAGCTTTCCATTGGTAGGCAACATGGGCCTGTCCAAGTTGCCTCTGGGACTCTACGTAGGTCCATGAGGTGTTTCACGTAATTCTGTAACAAGTTCCTTTAGGTATTCTTGAAACTTATCCGTCTTTGTATGGTGGAGTGTTTTCATTTCTACACCAAGACAGGTTCTCCACTCTTGTCGACACGACATTCCTTCTAGTAAACGATCTAGCTCTATTCCAGGTTGAATTCACTTTGACACAAAATAAGCGCCAAAACTAATCTTTTAATAAATCTAATTATATTTTATAAATTGCTCTTGGGAGCTTCTTATATTCATGCCGCCTCCAACCAAATTCTTCTAGTGCACCTAACGTTAAATAATCCTACGCATACCACAGAGAAACACGAAGATAAATGGTACTCAGTATGTCTGAATATCCTGAATCCTCTTAACTACATCTTTTTTACGGGACAAGTTTGCCAACAATTGCGAAGAACATCTACAAACGTACTACTCTTGCAGTAACCAATCTAGTTTTGTATGGCCTTGCCTATCTCAACATGAAAAAAACAGATCATATACGCCTTATTTCCAGAACTGATAAGACAAACAAATAAAAACATCAACAGCAAACAAATTCTTCGGAAACAGAGCAAAAACATAAATACTCATTAATAGCAACGCATAAGCTACCGCAATATAGAAAACACCGAGCAAATCAGAAAGAAATATTACCAAGTTCCATCAAAACTATATTGCCACGAGAGAGAGAGAGAGAGAGAGAGAGAGAGAGAGAGAGAGAGAGAGAGAGAGAGAGAGATAAAATGCCTAAAAGATAGATGTAAAAAAATAACCGAAAAACGACGGACAACAAAGGAAAATGCAAAACGCTCACCATACCGTGGAAATACTAACCTGGGGGGAAAAAAATCTCAGGAAAAGTCACGGCGCAAAAGTGTAACTGATTGGTTGTTGGATGGACCTCAAAAAGAAAGAGTTCCTGGAATAGCAACATGAAACAAATTCAGAAATAATACCAAAATAAAAAAAAAAAATTTTTGGTTCAGACTTGCATGTGAAGACAGACTCCATGAAGTCTGACATTTAATGTAGAGAACATCCTTTAAATCCTCTGAAACCTAAAGTTCCCCTCCGGCACTTTGTTAAAGGGAACGGAGACGGACGTAAAACAAATTTACTTCAGCGCATTTGAAAAATTGGCTGGTATGTTGAAAGAATTTTGTGAAAACTGAATAAAAGATAAGTTCCTGACTCTGACCGTTGAAGGAAAAGTTCATCGAACTGATCAACACTTCCACTCTAACGTGCCCGTAAACCTGTTAGGCCACCATGATGCCTATTTACTACGACGATTACCGATGTCTCAACAACTCCATGTATAGAACTGAATTGAACATAGAATTTTGGCCATAGGCCAAGTACTGGGACGTATGAGGTCATTCAGCGCTGAAACGGAAATTGACAGTAAAAGGTTCGAAAGGTGTAACAGGGGGAAAACCTCGCAGATGCACAATGAATCAATTGTTAGGAGAGGGTAGAAAGTAAGATGGAAGAGAGAGAACAGGAAAGGAGGTACAATAAGAGGAATGAAAGGGGTTGCAGCTAGGGACCGAAGGCACGCTGCAAAGAACCTTAAGTAATGCCTACAGTGCACCGCATGAGGTGCACTGACGGCACTACCCCCCTACGGGACAACTCCATTTAAGAACTGTTCTTTTCCCACAAAGTACTGGAACCCTGCATATGCCTCTAGTTTTCCCCTCTAAGAAATCTTACTTCTTTTTCCTTTTAAGAACCAGGTCTGTCGCTTTGTCCGAGGTCAGAACCCACTCTTAATCGCCCCCCCCCCGCCCCCCTTGGCGTTTTTGGTTCAAATTTACGCTAGAACAAGGCAAATAAGCATAACATGTGTTATACTAACATGTGGTTGCGTATGAAAAGTGACATCTGCAAACAGAATATTAACACTAATGCCAAAAATAGTAACATTCAGAAAAATTACGAAACAATCTTAAATCCATTAACACTGAGAAAAAGGTCCAGAGCAGAGCCTGAAGCAATTAAACCAACGGACTGAAACAAAATGAAGAGGAAAAGTCAAGAAAAAAGACAGTTGCAAATGGCAGAAAGTAACAACTTGAGCTGGAATTGAAAGATACCCTGAGAAAGGCGTGTAATGTAATCTCACCTCTTTAATTGCGTACGTTTCGGACATGAATTCGTAAGGGAAGAGGATACGAAGTTGACATTTGTTAAGAGTGAATAAAAATATCCTGGAATCCTGCCTATTTGCGAGATTCCTAATGAATTTAGGGCTGCTTGCAATAAAAAAAAAAAAGTAAAAACTGCGCCAAAGTTTCTTCGGCGCAATCGAGTTTTCTGTACAGTGTATAATGCTGTATGAAATTCTCACCCATGGCCCATGAAACTCTCAGCCGCAGCCCATGAAACGTTCAGCCACGGCCCGGTGGTGGCTGGTGGCCTGTGTTGTTGGGACCTGTAGCGATGCCAGACGCACGATCATGGCTAACTTTAACTTTAAATCACACAAAAACTACCGAGGCTAGAGAGCTGCGATTTAGTATGTTTAATGACTGGAGGGTGGATGATCAACATACCACTATGCAGCCCTCTAGCCTCAGTAGTTTTTAAGATATGAGGGCGGACAGAAAAAGTGAGGACGGACAGACAAAGAGCCATCTCAATAGTTTTATTTTACAGAAAACTAATCAGATAATATAGAAAAATAATTCCATATAAAAGGGTAAAACCGATACAATAATAGAGAAAAAACTAGAGGAGAAAAAAAAATAAATAAAAGAAGGAAACACGAAGAGCAAAACTTAGAAAAAAAAGGATGAGAAGAGATGTAAAAAGAGAGAAAACGTGGAAAATAGCAATAAAAGTAAAGAGAAAAACAATTCCGAAAAAGTTTTCCCAAACTGCAGAAAGCAATTTTTGTTGGCCGTGCCATTCCCAAAATATCTTTTACAACTTTAAAAGCAAATACTTTGTCTCCCGCTCTCCGGTGGAAACAACCAATTGGATAGATTGGAGAGGAGGAGGAGGAGGAGGAGGAGGAGGAGGAGGAGGAGGAGGAGGAGGAGGAGGAGGAGGAGGAGGAGGAGGAGGAGGAGGAGAGGACGAGAGATGGGGGTTGTGAAGTTAGGAAACTTTTGATTATTTTTCCGCTCAAGTCTCCAGTGAAATGCCATGGATTACAATGACGTAGGGTTAACGGTATTTAATCTTTTCGCCACAAAATATGGGCTGCCTAAAAGCAAGATCCCGTGCTGGCACAAGGCTACCTTAATCTAGGCAGAGTGATTCGTCACAAAGAATTTATCTTTCTATCTATCTTCATACATACATACATTTTATATACATATATACATAATATATATATATATACATACATATATATTAACTTTATCATACACAATTGTTCTGTGCATTAGTAGAATTACTAAAAGGACCTCATTCAAACTGGATGGTATCTAACGGATATATATATATATATATATATATATATATATATATATATATATATATATATATATATATATATATATATATATATATATATATATATATATATATATATATATATATATATATATATATATATATATATATATATATCATATATAATACGTATATATAACGCTTATGTTTGTGTGTCGTGTGTGTGTGTGTGTGTGTGTGTAGTGCGTTGGAAGCAAAACATCATCTCGAATACGTTCCATAAAACGCTTATCGTTTACGTTCGACTTGGTCAGTTCTTGGACAAGGAACCGAGGAAGTTAGCTAGCCTTCGCCGGGATATGAAACTTACAAGATCATCGTAAATCCTTAATATAAAATCAGAAGGGTCACTCGGGACAAACATATATATACTGTATACATGTGTATATATATAATATATATATATATACATATATATTTATATATATATATATATATATATATATATATATATATATATATATATATATATACATATACACACACACAAAATATAAACAGTATAACATTCCATACCTAGCTGACCGCAGTTGCGCTCACCTATATTTCTCTTTGATCGGTCTGTATAAAATAAGCTTTTCATGCTACGTTACTCATTTTGTTGTTATTCTAAAGCAAAGCAGTTGTAAATTGCCGCAGTATGTTTATAAAATCAAAGTAATAATAACAAATGATCATAAAAGGCTCATCAGGAACACGTTGATTACTCCTACACCCAGTGCAAAATTCACCCCGCGCTAGCAGAATATTTCGGCCCCTGTTCTCCAGCACCTCTTTCAATTGGGAGTTGAAGTTAGCCAAAATATTTAGGCAGAAAATTGTCATTCTGATGTAATATAGTTTAATGATATTTATGTCAGCTACTGTATTATAATGTACTAGGAAAATAGAACCATTTTTATGATCCTTTATTGTGACCTTCCTTGTGTAGATACTTCTTTGATCGGGCAGTGGATTTAGATTTCATGCAAAGATACTTATTTTGATGAAATTTTAAAGCCAGTTAACTAAAATATATTGCAATGTGTTTAAAAGATGTATTGTAGTGTGTTTAAAAGAGGATATCTACAAAAATACAGTGTTCAAGTAATGAGTTGCATTTATCTACACAGAAAATTTTCAATACTTTACCACAAAAACAAACCGGTAACAGCGATACATGACTTTTTTGCATATGTAAAACTTCGATAGATAAACTTTTCAGTGATATACAGTTTAATGATACTTACGGCAGCCACTGTGCAGTAAAACATAGTACCCTAATTTTTTGGCGTATACTAAAAATGAGTTTCGTTCTTCATTTCCTCTACAATTCACCTACTTTTATTAATATTCAGGAAACAATGAAACTGAACAAATGATGCACATAATGGGCAAAATGTACCTGATATATAATTGAGCTGAAACTGTTAAACTGTTAAATTATTTTGCTGTCAAAAATTTACCTCACTTCAGCCAGATACCTGAACTATTATAACAATAAAATTACGACTGAGTACTCTAAAGGCAACAGTGGTCCCTTAGAAAGCTTATTAATCATGTGGAAAATCATACAAAGTTTATCAACACAAGTGTGAGGTATCAGCATTTAAACAAGAAATATACTAAAGTAAAAGGGCATCACTCCATCAAACAACTTTAACTGTCTCCCTGGTCTTAATTCACTAAAGCAAAGCTAAAGGAACACAAATAAGCCCATCACTGGCAGTCAGTAAATGAAGAAACACTTGGGAAAATTTTGAATACAAAAATTTGTATTTAAATTCAAAACTTATAATTAGAATTCACAATCTGAAAAAATTTACTATTACTTGAAAATTCAATTAATTCTTCAGTTAAATTAGAAATGTTAATTTGTCAAGAAATTGAATTAATCAAGCAAAATTTAAACTATTCAGAAATACTTAAGATTTGATAAGAAAATCTAAGTAAATGAAATTCAAATCAAGTATGAAATGTTAAATTATTAAGAAATACTTAAAATACTAAGTAAATAAACGTTAAATCATCACTACATAAAATGTGAAAAATTAAGAGATTGCAAATACAAGAACATACAAAAATACACAAACGATTTACCAAAACAATTTCACTAGGACAAAAATCCCTTAATATACATTATTATACCATGGTAATGATAAGTAAAAGTCGCCCTACCTTACACAAGCTTGTGAACACTTTCACAAAATCACACCAAATGCAGCTGCTCGAGATTCACAAAAAACACTTTTTTGATAGGTGCCATTACTAATATATACACGTTTTACTATCGTTACCAGGTCTCAGAAGCTAAGATTACTATCAATGACCACACAAATATTTTACGTTAATAACTTCTCTCTTGAGAGAGAGAGAGAGAGAGAGAGAGAGAGAGAGAGAGAGAGAGAGAGAGAGAGAGAACCACACGAAAGGTCTCTGAAATCAGAATGAGCGAATCTTAGGACTCCAGTTAGAAGTAAAACAATCATATGACATCATTATTAAGGCATTTTGGGAACAAGATACAAGGGAAAATTCTAGAAAAGGAAGATGACGTCACTTCCTGAGCAAAACGTCATGGGGCCAAAACTAACAAGTTAGAACAATACATGATCAGAGCAATGTAATCTTAAACATGACGCAATTGCCATGTACCTTGGGCAATAACTCATTCGTATTTCTCAAAAAGGCACACGTCTTTACCAGAAAATCGCATGGGAGAAAGCTCAGAACAAATCTTAACACGATCAAAACAGACCGCAGCTGGCTAAATATGATTGGCATGTTTTTTAAAACAAGACGAAAACTGAAGCAAAACAGAGCATTCACTACCACACACATCACGTGTTGCTGATGTACTGCATTATTATCAAAAGCATATTACTAATTCTTGTGAGATCTGACATTACACTACATACAATATTTCAACAACTATTATTATTACACAGAATCCATGACACATAAAAGAAAACTCATATTTTGTACATTTTACAAGGCAATATCTTAAGAATATATATATATATATATATATATATATATATATATATATATATATATATATATATATATATATATATATATATATATATATATATATATATATATATATATATATATATATATCTATATATATATATATATATATGCAAATGCCACGGGAAAAGTGAAACATCAGAGAGGTTGCTAAGCATTTCAACAAACAGTAAAGGACCATGTGTCGAAAGGCCTAGCAACCTCTCCATTGTTTCACTTTTCCTTCGTGGAATTTGCCTTAATTTATACATTCATGACGTTCCATATCTTCGAGATTCAGTTATATACACACACAAACACACACATATATAATATATATATATATATATATATATATATATATATATATATATATATATATATATATATATAAATATATATATATATATATATATATATATATATATATATATATATATATATATATATATATATATATATATATAAAACATGACCTACCTTTCAGTGCTTACATCTGCCAAGCGCACTTGACGGTGATTCTTTTGTCTTCTAAATGCATGAAAAATATAGTAATTGGTGTGCTTCTGAATATTAACTGAACATAGTACAATGTTCTAGCTGTCAAGGTAAAACTATACGATAAATTGTTTAAATATCTCGTTATTAGACCAGATATCTTTTATATGATTCTTCTGATTTTTCAAAACACGTCGTCTTCTGCCATATATTTCTTAACAGCGAATATATCTACCACAACCCTCGCTAGATTCTGTTCCAGTGGATAAACTTCCTCTAAATTTTGTAATGTTCTCGCTTGACTTTACTCATTCCCTGTGAATATCAATCATTTAGAATGTGACTGAGCATTTGCTCATAAATACTGTACATCTCCTTTCCCTGGAGCTGAATTTTTCATTATGACTTTAATTGCTGCGTGCTTTGTTGTGATTTCATATCAGCTATTATATTCATTTTTATGAAATGTTCAAGACAGTTAATACTGAAGCAATGATCATCCCTCACTCATTCCAGCTACAGAAACCCAAACACGCACGCGAAGAATAAAAGAAAAGAGAACAGAAACAAATATCCGGTTGGGTAACGCAGGGTGAAAATACTTCTCAAACCAGAGATTCTCTCTTTTTCAGAGAAGCCATTCTGTCTTGTGGCCAGAGCTTTGATGACAGGCGCTACAACCACTGCCGCAGACGGAATGGAATCCATGCGAATAACCACTAAGTTGGAACCCGGTTGGAAGATTGAAAAGAAACTAATTTTCTTTCCCCATGAATTGGAGTATTGGTAGATTGGGCGTGCCAATATAGAAAGGGGAGAGATCTTTATTAATAGGTAAATGGAATCTAGGACACTACTACAGAGAAGGAAGGCACGAAGATTTTACAAAAGGGTTGGGGGAAAGCTGATGCTACTGTAGATTATGGGAAAAAGTGGGATATTACTAAAGGGCATGACTGAGGAAAAGTGGGTAAGGGGAAACAAGAGACATTAGTAATAGATATAAAAAAAAGCGTGATGTTAGTAAAAGCTATGGAGAAAGGGGGACATTATTAATACGAACGAGGAAGGAAGATGCTATGAGTATTTGAGGAAAAAGGGACAGTGTTAATAGGTACGTAGGATAGCTGCATTTCTGAAGATACAACGAAAACTGGAGAGTTCTATAGGACAAAGAAAAGACTGTTGCTTATGTATAACAGGAAAGGAAACATAACTAAGAGTTAAGTGGATTTGGCATTAGTAAAGGTTTATTATAGGGATGCCATTAGAGGGCATGGAAAAGTCGGGAAACATTATCTGGAGGTTAGAGGGATTGCAGGTGTTGTCGTAATGTTGTAAAAGATTTCGTATTAAGGGGGTAAGGGAGAAAGGGTGACACTTACAAACACTTGTGTGTAGAGAAATGGGAACGATTCCAAAACGTAGAGGGAATGGGTGATAAAGGTAGAAGTAAATTAAAAGTGTGATCCTACCAAAAGATAGACAAAACGCTTGCATTTCTGTAAAAAAAATACTGAAGGCTAGGGTATAGGGTGACGTTACTAAATATTACTGAAAGGATACCGTTATAAAAGGATAGGGGAAGGATGCCTGCATTAATGGACAGGAGGAAAGGGACGAGTTACTAAGGGTAAGAAGAAAGACGACGTTGCTACAGACAGAGAAAGTGAGAAGTTAAAAAAACGACAACTGGACACAGATGTGTTAATGACGGACAAGGAAAAGGGAAAAGTCACTAAAGGTATACGACGGGATCCACGGGGAGAGGCTATGAGCCGTGGGAGGAGGGGAAAAATACTTGACAAAAGGGAAGCGTCCTGACGGGCTTTGCTTGAACGGGGAGAGTAAGGAATGCAATTTTCTTCCGTCTTAACAGAAAGACATTTCCAAGGGCAGTGTCACTCACAAACGACCTTAATTTGAGAAGAGAAGAGAGATCTCCTGAGAAGTTTCAGTTTACAAGGAATTTTTTCATTTGTCAACTTTATCCGGTTTATTGTGATCTGCCTAGAAAACAGGTGGGTCGTCAATGAAAGTGAAACATGAGAGAGAGAGAGAGAGAGAGAGAGAGAGAGAGAGAGAGAGAGAGAGAGAGAGAGAGAGAGCAATCAAGTTAATCAGTTTCTGTAACTAGGTTTTTTCTAATTTTATGTCTTCAGCTCACAGAAATAATATACATAATTAATAATCTTCAAAAGAGCCGAAAGCTGTTTCGGCATAACTTACACATACAGTAGGTAGACAGATAACTTAAAGATAAGATTATTTACCTGTGTGCTGATGTGGGATAAGTCAAGCATTTAACTCTTTACTGAAGTGAAAAGGCATAAATTCGAATCTTGGCCGGGACAGACACTTATCATTTATAATTCCCTCTGAGTGTAACTTATTTCCAATGTATTTATCATAGCCCGTTGAATATAGAGGGAATAAATGAAGAAACCCTACCTTCTGAACTAAGACTCCATAACTAACGCTAGGTTTGGGTGAATTGCCTTTCACCACTGCCACGAAAACCTTTAATGAGTTTATTAGCTCATACATACCTATCATTACTGCTATATCATAGCGGGTTTTATTTGTTGCTTTATATATATATATATATATATATATATATATATATATATATATAATATATATATATATATATATATATATATATATATATATATATATATATATATATATATATATATATATATATATATATATATATATATATATATATATATATATATATATATATATATAATATATATATATATTCACGTATTTACATTCTTCCCTTTTAGCCAGCTAGGGTTTAATTAATTTTTGAGATAAAATATCTCGTAGTTGAGTATAAGGGCCCCTTGTGGTGGCGGGAAAAGAATTGTCGTTCATTTTAACCCCAGACAGTGCTCTTTCCACATTCCAAACCAGCCAGCAGGAAATGCCAAGACAATAGGCCTCCCTTTTCACACGCCCCTGCTAAAGAACAATCCTAAATTTTCCCCCCACTTGGGGTAGTGTTATTGGCGTAGGTTTTAGGGAGGTTATAGTTATTAGAGGCGTAGGCCTCTTGAAGGGAAGACTGCTACCTTAATCTTTAGGTCGTTGCTAACTTAATCTTTAGGCCCTTAGACTATAAGGCCTCTTTTCCCTTGACCTCGTTACTGGCTTCCGACTTGCTTCCAGATTCGCCTAGCTCACGCACACACAAACACACGCCCAAGCATCCCAAGCAAGTGCCAGCCATGCAGCAGAGACGAACTGGCTTCTGTGATAAACGGTCATCCAGCCCCCGTCTCATCTTGGGCTGGCGACAGATGACGCTCATTCTACAAGTTCGAGGACTTATTTAGGAGCTCATATAAGCATGAGAAGGTATGTCTGAGTAGCAGTCTTTTGCCAGTACCCCGCTGCTCATTCTAGTGAAATTTTTTTCCTTATTTCTGCAAGATTTTCGCCATTTCCATTCCACTTCTTGCCTTCCCTTTGTTTGCAATGACCAGCCCATAACCAGTCCTTAACTTGCCTTGTGTTTAAGTAAAGCATCAAGAACCTTATCAAACTACTCCCTCCACAGTGTTAACTTGGGCTAATTAAAGCTAATTAATCAATTTCTCCATGGTACATTCTTTAGTAACGAGGGAGAACTGATTTTGTACACAAGTGTATGCTAATTCTGGAATTCTTTTCCAGGGGTCATCCATGCTCTGCTCAAGTCGAACCACCGCATTGTGAATCAAATTCTTAAAGAATACTGCCATCTCTTAAACAAAGAAAGTCTGGATAGCATTTCCCCCCAGTTGTGCACAAAGCCATATACGGAAACTAATTCAAGCCTTATTACACTTTCCAATTTGAGACGTACCATTCACGTCCTCGTAATTTCCACGTTCTTTAATTTTGATTGCCTGCTGGACCCCCATTTTCAGTTTCATTTGATTTCTACTTGTGTTAATAAATTCACTGTAACGTAATCCTTTATTCATTTCACATGGCGACCTTCCACCCTTGGATCAAATTGGTAAAATAAGGTAAGTCTTAAATTTTCCCCTTCATTTTGGTTATGTCCTGGTGTTCTCCTTTGGCCCTCTGGCAGTAAAAATTCACAAAAACCTTCTTGCATTCTTCCAAGGAGCCCCAGTACGTAATAATATATATATATATATATATATATATATATATATATATATATATATATATATATATATATATATATATATATATATATATATATAATGTTCTTATCTGGCCTAATTGCTGTTTTCCTTGTTCAGGAGTCAAATCTGGGGTCTAGCTCTTGAACAGGGGGGCTTGAATATACACCTTGAGTTTCTGACTGCAATTGCTAGGTCAGGCAGGAAACTTAATAGAAAAAAAAAAACAGGGGTTTGGGGAGATAAACACTTAGGTTTACTTTAAATGGAATATATTTACAATTAAACATGTCAATCAGAAGACTGAGGAATGACAGGCAGATCCAACAGGGGCTGCCACGTGGTTAGTTATGCTATCACTATTAAAAATAGCTTATGATTAATCCTCTTGAAAGGGATACTGAAGAATTGACTGAAGTGGGCTTTTCACTGCAAGAAGCACAAGACAAGTCGATGTTTCCACAGCCGATGTACCATCTGCAATTTGATAATGCCAGCGGTTACACAAGGATAATTATAACGATCTTGGTTGAATCAATGGGTTGCACAGAGGGTGCCGAGATAACTCGATCCTGGTACAATATACTTGCATTAAAATTCACACTGAGCTAAGTGAGTTAGGTCTTTGTGATAACTCGCACTTTAGAAAAGAAAATGAGAGTGGAGCTGGAGATTAAAGATACGTGACTGTTGAAAAAACCTCTAGTCAGGACATTACCTCATAATGGAGCAATGGAGGGGCCTCGTTGAATTTCACCAGTTCTGGAGGGATGAGTTTAATGAGAAAATGCACAGGTAATGCGACCGGGTGGTCGAAAGGTGACCATGTGGAGGGGTCAACTCAATAAAAGGGCCAAGCAAGGGAGTAGTATGTCGAGCTACAGACGGGGGTGTTCTGAGGGTGATGGCCGATGGTTCTTGCCTTACATGGCCTCAGGGGCTAATTTTCTTGCTCCTCCCAGAGGTCACTGTCGTCGCAAGAATGGCGGTCGAGCCCTCGTTTTCTATGTTAGGATCTTTCCCAAATCCTGGTGACTTCTGGCAACACATGTTCGCCAGTTTTTATGGGGAACTCAACTTTTCTGGCAGATTTTCGGCAGGCTTCGTCTCCATTCATCTTTTATCTGAAAAGAGGTAATTCAAGCAGTCACCAGGTCTTTAGAGAAGATAAACAGATGCACCAAAAGGGAAGCATGGAGAGACATTTACATAGGGGCTGAGTTTCTCATGCCCTCCTCAGCAGCTAAGTATCAGTGCAAAATTACATTATTTTGGGGTGAAACACAGTTTGGAGGTTTGGGTTTGCTTTCAGAAGTGATTCCCACTTAACAATATATATATATATATATATATATATATATATATATATATATATATATATATATATATATATATATATATATATATATATATATATATATTTGTATATATATATATAAATAGATAGATAGATATACATACATATATATACACACATACATGTGTATGTATGTACGTTAAGTATACCTTAGTTTAACCAGACCACTGAGCTGAGTAACAGCTCTCCTAGGGCTGGCCCGAAGGATTAGACTTATTTTACGTGGCTAAGAACCAACTGATTACCTAGCAACGGGACCTACAGTTTATTGTGGAATCCGAACCACATTATACCGAGAAATGAATTCCTATCACCAGAAATCAATTCCTCTAATTCTTCATTGGCCGGCCGGAGAATTGAATGCGGGCCTAGAGAGTGCTTGCCGAGTACGATATCGACCCATCCAATGAGGAAGTATATATATATATATATATATATATATATATATATATATATATATATATATATATATATATATATATATATATATATATAAATTTTATATATATATATATATATGTGTGTGTGTATATGTATGTTACTGTAGGTGTGTGTGTGTGTATATATATATATATATATATATATATATATATATATATATATATATATATATATATATATATATATATATATATAATCACGTAATGGCTCTGTCGGTATGCAAATGTTGCGTGTGTATATGACGAAACCATCATATATATATATATATATATATATATATATATATATATATATATATATATATACATAATGCCTTTTCCACAACCTTTCTATATCCCAGCAGAATGTAATAACAAGGTAGGGCATACAGACTGGTGGGCAGTAAGCCGGAAACGATTGACAGACCTATGAATTAACTTCACTGATAACAGATAAATACACCCTTTGCTTTTTCATAATGTTGGTGTATCTCTTATATCGGCGTTGGATCCAAAGCTTTTTCTCCTTAGTCCTTCGGAAATGATCCACAAGAAGAAAAGCTTTACTTGCCACCGATTAGAAAAAAAAAAAAAAATCAGACGTTAACGTTATTGTACAATGTCTTGAGTCCCATATCCAGAACTGTGCTCCCTAATAATTGTGCAAGAAACAAAAAGTGCCATTAAGATTAACAGAGGAGTTACATTTTTGTTATTAACCTTATTGTGATAATTTGACTGCTCCTTCGTTAACTTTATCTTTTTGGTTCACTTTCTACTCTAAAAAGTTTTAGTTAAATAAATGGCTTTCTGACTTTGCAATACATGCACGTCAAGAATAATAATTAACAATGCAACTACACAATTTCAAGTGTAATCCAATCAATTAATTTTACCACAGCGCCAAATCTTATCGTAAAACTAGTCACCGGACAACTTATATAGTCACCTAATTTCACTTTTTATACTTATATTCCTCTTTATTCCCACTTTTGTCCTAATTTTCCTTATTTTTATATTTCTTCTGAAGTCCATACCTTTCTTTATTCCAAAATTTCCTGTTTTTATTGAAGAATGTTCTCACTGGTCCCAAGTCTAATCTTTGCCTCCAAACTTCCTGTCTGATCCTAATGGGCATTTCATTTCCCCACGCCCTCCGTCAGTCGCTCTCTCATGCTAAATCACATTCCTGTGATTAATTGTCACTTTCAAATATCTATTCTTTTTAAACCTTAAAAAATCAAACCCAAGTCCCCTTCCCCGGCCGCCCGTAATGAAAATATCACCACCAACGAGATAAGATACTAAATCTCAGAAATTCTGATTTTGACAAGAATATGAAGATTTTTCTGCTTTTCCACTTTCTAAACAACAGCCAAAGTGATGCATCTGTCAAAGAGAATAAGGATTTTGCAGCTGAAACAAACAAATAAAGTGCAACAGTCACAGGGTTTTTACCTCACACTCTAACCTGATCTTATTCTCGGTTTTGATTCTAGAAGACTGGATGCAAACACTTTTTATCTTCTTTTTTATAAGGTTGGTTATGAACTTTAAGGATTTATCTTCTGACAAGACAAAATAGATTAGATTTAATCCCTGAGCATAAAAAATATGTCATTTTAGAAAAGGACGAGAATCAAATTCTGTATACAAAATATCACATATATTTTCCCAAGCATGTAAAGAAAAACCAAAGGAAAAGATGGTAAGACACAGACCGTCAGAGTTCGTTTTCAAGGTGTATTTTAGGCGTGGCTTTGGAGGCATTCCAGCGGTGTTTCTTGTAACAGTGGTGATATTTATCCTCATTCACATCCATATACACATTTATCAGTATTATCATCGCTACAGATTGAAGGTGTGACGACTGCTAGTGTTTTAGGGACGATGGAACAGCCTCCCAGAAGATGTTGTGCAGTTGGAACTTTGGAAGTTCAAGCGAGAATGCAATGCATTACTAACCTAATGCTGTTCTTCATGCATTTTAATAAATGTTTATCTACTGTATTTATCTATCTGTTATTTTTTTTTCTTTTTTAATAAGTGGGATCTCTTCATTCTGTATTTCCCTTTACTTCCTCTTACTCTTCCTTTGGAAGCTGGAATTTCAAGTCAATGGCCCCTGTGGGCTTGTTCCATATGAATAAGTTTCATCTACTGAATAATAATAATAATAATAATAATAATAATAATAATAATAATAATAATAATAATAACGCTGCAATTACACAACGAGCATGACGTAATTAATGAATATTTTATATAGGGCACTACTTATGGATACAGCAGGATGCACAAGACCCTTCGGATAGGGATCTCGACGACAGACCTTGGTGAATCTGCTACACGAGGCAGCACCGGATTTCCAAACCTGTATGGCGAATGGAATTCTTATGGCCCCATGGTATAACATTACATTGTTTTCCTGTCTCTGCGGAATATATGGAAGTGATGACTTCCCTTGAGATAATAATAGTTTTAAGGTTTGTATGTAGGGAAAATTGGGTTTGGGAATTCAGTAAATAAGGACAAGAAATTAAGATCTTGAGAATGTGTGGTGTCTTATAGATACATGTGCTTGTCAAAATCGATAACAGGCAACTATACAGTTGTAAAGATACAAATGTGGAATAGGCATGACATGAGTAACATAGATAGGAGTATGTATAAAAAAAAATTATAAAAGATAATGAGGACACAATGTTGTTTTGCTTCACCCACATCACTAAGTTTAATATCACCTGTAATATTTTTTTCCTAATTAATCAATCAATGATAATAACAAAGTGTGAGTTTACTCATTTTAATACAGCAAAATAAAGTTCCTCGCTTTAAAAACTGATTTATCTCGAAAGGACATCATACCTTCACACCCTCTTACATCATGAAACTATTCATTTTTTCAGAGCAAAGCCCTTATACAGATTTTTTCAGCAAATTTAATGCTATTTTATATTATTTAGACAATTCCTTGAAAAACACCTTTCAACTTAATTTCTTACAGTGTATTGCTTTTAAGCCCAACTTCCTGCACATACAAATGCAGTATAGATAATATATAAATATGTCTAACTTTTACAGGCCATTGCTTCAAAATATTGTTACTATTATAGATATACATTTTACGTATTCTTAGCTTAAACAAAAATAATTTCCAAAAATTACTAAATATAAATTTTTACAAGCGAATTCCTTACTACACAATTCCTTGCTATAATTCATCTGAAGTTAATTCTCTAGAGCAATGCCAACTTTTTAAACAACTGCATCTATATCTTAAACTGTAGAACTAATTCTGCATAAAAAGAACAAAATTATCTTACTTTAAATTCTTCACAAAATACAGGTCGCTTCACTTTCCAAAGTCCAAATTTCTCTCAAAAAGGACCTAATTACAAAGAAAAATCTATTGAAAATATTCATTCTTTTAAACACAATCCATTGCAAAAACGCATTCACAGTACAAATAATTCTTTGCGAGCAGTTCCATTCGAAACAATATTACTTCTGTAGAATTAAATTTCGTCCCAATCGTTCCCACGAGTTTAAGCGGTTTCCTTAATTCTCTCTCCATAAAAATCCGGAATTCTTTCTCCTTAACACATTTACCCATTTAACTTCAAATTCACTGAGGCACTTGGCCGTTTCCTTTTCTTTATGTTTTTCTTTAATGTCTTCAGAATAAAAAACAGAAAACGTAACGTTTAACTCTGCAAGAACTCCAACCAGACATTCCCCTTATATTTCTAGCCAACCACTACCCGATCTCTCTCTCTCTCTCTCTCTCTCTCCATACACACACACACACATACACGAGGGTAAAGTACGTACTTTATTTCTACTGATTAGAAACCCCAACTTGAACCCGTCAATGTTTGACTGTATATAAAAAGTTAAGTGTGAATTAGTGACAAAACTATCCCACATTGCCACATATTACAAACTTAGCTATCGTGGTGGGGATAGTTCCAGTGCAATGTACAGAACGTGAATTCGACAGGAATATGAACAGCAGAACAGAATTCAACTTACATTTCTCTTGATGGCTGAATGGTTACGTCACTGTCGCATTAAACCTAAAGGGTGTAGGTTTGAATCCTGCATGGAACACGTAATCAGATATGATTGTCTAAGGGTGCAGATTATTCCCAAAAAAGAAATTAATTCAGTACTAAGGGGTATATGAGGATTATTATTTGACAGCACATAAAGACGTCCCATGTGAATTAGTGACAAAACTTTCATTAGTAGCCACCTGATATAAATTCAGCACTTAGCCACCATGGAGGAGAGCGGTTGATTTTGACGCGAGGACCAGAACAAGAACTTGACAAGATTATGCTCATCAAAATAGAAATCAACTGATATCTCTCTTGATAGTTAGAAGGATAAGTCACTGTATATCTCTGTATCGTTAGATGGATAAGTCACTGTATGTCTCTGAGTGAAACATAGAAAACACAGGTTCGGATGCTGAACGGAGCAGAAGTACTTATCACGTAAATTTTTTTTTTCTGCTAAAGTTATACCAAGGGGTATTTCTGGAAAAACATTTTAGAGTATATAAGAAGCCACGTGGGAATTAGTGACAAAACTATAAATATATATTATATACATATATACATACATATAATATATATTTATATATATATATATATATATATATATATATATATATATATATATATATATATATATATATATATATGTGTGTGTGTGTGTGTGTGTGTGTGTATAAAGGCAAATGCCACGGAGGAAAATTGAAAAAACGGAGTGGTTGCTAGGCCTTTCGACACACGGTCCTTTACTAGCAGAGCCTGCTAGTAAAGGACCCTGTGTTGAAAGGCCTAGCAACCTCTCCGTTGTTTCACTTTTCCTTCGTGGAATTTGCCTTTATTTATACATTCATCACCTTCCATATCGTCATGATTCAGTTATATATATATATATATATATATATATATATATATATATATATATATATATATATATATATATATATATATATATATACACTCCCAAAACAACCAAACCGAAAAGAGTAACTGTGCCAATTCTCCCAGTGCCCCAAAATGATTTTGGAAAGCCTATTGAGACCAGAAAGTAATTTTGATGTCCTGCCCAACCTTCCATTCTCTCATTTCCTTATTTCCAGAAGAAAAATCCTTGGAGATAATGGTCTGCCTTCATCCGTAGAAAAAGAAATATGAAAAGTCAGCAGCGGCAATTCATCGGTGAAAAATGCTCGAACTTTCAATGTTGGAACTGAAAGCTGGGAGAGAACAAGATGGTATCGGAGAGAGGAAAAAAAAAAGAGAGTTAGAAAGAATTTCTAGCTCAAAGGAAACGAAGAAAGACTTTATATAAAATTTCGTTGAAAGAAAATATTTATCAGTAAGTGATCTGTAAACACACCAAGCCTGACAGCATAAGTCATTAACAGTTCAGTGTAATTATTTCGATCTAGATTCAATATAAATTATGTTATATACGGAGATTTTCGGAATCGTTTATACATTTTCTCCTTCAGCATTCCGGAAAGAATTTGCAACGGTAGACGAGATTTTTGCGTCAAGAATTTGCAGCGTTAAACCACATTTTCTTTCTAAAGAATATGCCAGGGTAGAACAGCTTTTCGTATATATATTTTTGCTGAAAAGATTCGCAAGGGTAGAACAACTTTAATGCGTAAAAACTTAAAAACATTTGCAACAGCAGACTTTATTCACCCCGAAGAATTTTCGATGGTAAACTAGATTTTTACTGAAAGAATTTTCAAAGGTAGAATTTGTTGTTGCTGCAATAGTCTGCTACAGTAGACCTGTTCTTACAATCTAGGAAAATCCAAACTGCTAAGTGTTACTCAGGGTATCAGATTTTTCTCTCGATTTCAGATAAATATTAATATGAGAATCTCACCACTTAGAATAAACTCAGAATTCCTGCTTGTCTTTCAAAACAAAAGCAGGAATCCGCTTTGCTTTTAGTGTTCTGAATTTTAAAAAACTGTTTGTGTTAAAATTAAAATTAAAAATTACGTTCGTCTCCACAAGGACATGCTGAAAACAAAAACCCTTAATTACTTAAATCTGAGTCCATTCCCAGAATTAACTCCAAAACCAAGATTTACTATTTATTTAAATGAATAATGAAATCATAATTCAAGTTTCTTCTTAGAATAAGCACTGAAATCAGAATTGTAATTTGAGCTAGCAATGAACACCCCCCCAAAATCCTGAATATCCTTAGTCCCTCAAAACAAAATCCAAGTCTGATATGAATAAACTATGATAACGAAATTCTATTGTGCACTCAAAGTCCTCAAAGAGAAAAAAAATTTGCATATGCATTTCGAAATCACAATCAACAACAGAATTACTCATTGTGCTTGTAATATAGACTCTAAACGTGCATTCTTTTCACACAGAAACCACTTACGAAAATGGAACAACATGCATATAAATTGTTGACGGAAAATCAAATATATCACCCAGCATGGCCACTGCTCCTTTTCTTCAAACCTAGCGCCTGACTCTACTGTCAATTCATGCTATTTCTCTAACACCTTAACCTTTCATGACCAATCAAATTTATTATCATAACTTATTTTTATATTGAATTCAACTTTACCAACAAATATACACTTGTGCATACATCTCTACTGCCTTCCTGACATAACATGAGCCTCCAGCTAAACACCAAATACTTTCCCTTTAGTTTCACTAAATATCACAAAATTTATCTGCTGACCTAGACAGTGAATTAGGTACTTAGTCATTAAGACTGTAGTGGTCACACTCAGGGTTAAAGAAGGCATCGGGATAACAACCTCATCCTAAAAGACATGTTGAGAACCAAAAGCCTTACACCTACTAACACCATCTTTCCTCTAAATTAACTATATTAACTATATATATATATATATATATATATATATATATATATATATATATATATATATATATATATATACATATATACAGACATGAATATGAGCGCGGGTGTTCGCAACAGACGGTTGAGTCAGTTTCATCGAGTAAAATGCAGAAAAAGCATTAGCATAATGACATATTCACACACACACAAATATATATATATATATATATATATTATATATATATGCATATATACATATATATACATATATAGTGTGTGTGTGTTTGTTCCTCCGTAATGAAATATGAAGAGCTACATTCTCCACTCAATTCGAGAAGTTTCCTTGATTCTGAAAGAAAAACGAATATACACTTCAAAAAGTCAGAGTGATTCAGATATCAAGCCGCAATTTCTTTCTTATCTTTTTCCTTTTCTTATTCCCGAAGAAAAATCCTTGGAGATAACGATCTACCTTCATTCAGGAAGAGAGAATTCGAAAAGTCAGCAGCAACAATTCACTGGTGAAAAATGTTTTGGAATTCAAAAGAGAAATTGGAACCAAGGAAAATATTGAATGCAACCAATCAAAGAGAGAGAGAGAGAGAGAGAGAGAGAGAGAGAGAGAGAGAGAGAGAGAGAGAGAGAGAGAGGCACGGCGGCGTCTGTAGTCCAGCTTTAATGTGAACGCCAGTAATGTGACTTACGGAAAGGTAAGTTATCGCCGTGTTGAATATATAATCACCCAGCCGTATTGGAAATCGGAAAGTGGCACTAAAAAAAAACCCATATAATTGGCATCTGGTTATCGCATGCTATATAAGCATCTAAAAAGAGCACGTTTAGGTTTCAATTTCAAATTAATGGAACAGGCAAATTCAATGCCCATAAGAAGATTAGGTCTGAGAAAAAAAGTAGTAAATGCAGAACAATAGAAAAAATATAACAATGGGACAGCCTCTCGGAAGACAGTAATAAGATTCTGCAGAAAGGAGGAAAAAATCTTGTTAGAACAAGCTTTGTGGCAACAGCAAAATATTATTATCATTATTATAATGATTATAATAGGCATTATTCGTTAAAGGATACATTAATGAATGGCAAACAGCTTTAAAAAGAAGGAAACAGGTAAAAAGCTTCGGATTCTGGGCGTTCAGCTGGTGAATGATTGATCAGATCGACTGGCATAGCACAGAAACTCACAACTTTCGAGGACCAACTACGGGGATGAAAGTCTAAAACCATAAGACCGCGGAAATGATGATGGCTTACACAGTCAGTCAAGCCGATTTGAAATGCATTTGTGCCCAACCGTACACCATTCTGTAAACTCAAGTTATATTATCACCTGCAACAAAAATCCATAATGAAACTACTGTAATCCAGCAAACCAAGAAACAAAAGGAAAATTATGAGTAAACTTATACACTTGTCTGTTTGTCTAGCTGCCTGTCTCAATTCTATATGCATACGCATCTCAACACAATCCGCTTAGTGGTAACGTAAATCTGTTTAATATTAAGAGAAAGAAAGGTCTTCGTTCATGAAAGAAGGTCCTAAAAATTCAGTACACTTCTTTTGCTGTTTTTCTCTTGACTTTTAAAATGGAAATAAGGACCCAGGGCCAGAATATATTATCTCCGTGTATTGCATCTGTAAGCAGTTTTATCCGATAACTGTAGGATATCTTGCCGGAGTATTATCAAGAGAGAGTCCAATAGGATGCCGGTTTAGCGTGGTTTTATCGATCAGGACTCCATTCCACCATCCTTGAGAGGGTCACAATTTATTGTGTTCTTGGTCGTATTTTTCTTATGATTTTTTCATTTGTATATTAGTCTTTATGCAATATTTTCCATTGCTTCTGTAAACCTTACTGCTGGTTTTTACTTTTTTTACTAAAAGATAAAATGCTACAAGGACTTTTTTTATTAATGTTCTCTTTCGTTATGATCAGGTGTACCAAACTGTAATTAGAGAGAATACGTATATATGTATATATATATATATATATATATATATATATATATATATATATATATATATATATGATTATAATAAATAACTTTTAATGTGATTCATTTATCACATATTACCACAGGTGAAAAATAAGGCCGGTTTCGACTTTATTTCGAAGCCATTGACGAAGGACTGATACAGAATATTAGAAGTCACAAATATATATGCTAAAGAAACACGGTAGTGTATGTTCGTCAGTACTGTTTCTGTAGTATATATATTTGTGACTTCTAATACTCTGTATCAGTCCTTCGTCAATGGCTTGAAATAAAGTCGAAACCGGTCAGACCTATACCCCATCTCTTATTTTTCACCTAAGGTAATGTGTGATATATATATATATATATATATATATATATATATATATATATATATATATATATATATATATATATATATATATATCAACAAGCACACACACTCATACACACACACACACACACACACACACACACACACACATATATATATATATATATATATATATATATATATATATATATATATATATATATACAGTATATATATATATGTATATATACAAACTTAACAAATAAGGAAATGTGAGGCACAATTAGTGAGAGGCGGCTGAGAAGGAAAACTGCCCTTAACCTTTCTTATGTCTATAAATAGAAGGTTGGAGGGGACAAATGAAATAACATGTGAAAAATCGTGATGAAACTAGACTGTCGAATTATCGGATTATCATGGTCTATCAAACACTTTTCATAAAGGAACGAAAAGAATAGAGAAGACTGCAAGAGTATTTTGGCAGAGAACAGAGCCAGTTAACCTGTTGATCTAAAGTGGGGATTCACCAATACCGAACAGCAGGTGCCAAAAGGGGGAAAAAATGGTTCAGTCGCAAATAAAACACTGGAAAGTGGAATCTGATGGAAAACTCGACGACAGCAAGACAGTGTAACATTATGCGTGTCAGAAACACGTGACAAATGAACATTAAAGGGAGGGGGTCATCGCAAGTAACCGGTTGTCGGATACGTCATGTGATACGCCATGTTCCTCAAAGACGGAAAAATTGGGAAGCCTCTAGTTTTCTCTCTTTTAACGTCACCTTATGACTCATCAAACTTATCACTCAATCTCTCTGCCTATAGATCTACAATTCAGTCTGTCTGTAATATTCTACACTTAAAATTATAGAGCAGCTATCTGTGAGGACATCATGATCCACTTAATGAAAGATAATTTAAACGAATTTGTATCACTCATAACAATTATTTTCATTATTACGAAAGTAGTGAAATACATGTGCCGTTTGAATTCCTCTCTCGTTCGTCACTAATGCTGGGCCAACTACCCCCATTTCATACCTTTCAAGGGGATGGAGACTTCCGGCACATTACCAGCTATGCCGAGATGGAGTTGAAGCTTCGGCAGAAATTTACAGTAAAAGTTACAGAGAGAGAGAGAGAGAGAGAGAGAGAGAGAGAGAGAGAGAGAGAGAGAGAGAGAGAGAGAGAGAGAGAGAATGATACTCCAGGGATTAGAGTAGAAGTAAATAATTTTATTTGCCAGGTAATATTTCCGGCTATTGGGAAATATTTTGGAAAAGAAATAATAATAATAATAATAATAATAATAATAATAATAATAATAATAATAATATGAAGAGGAAGAAGAATAACAAGAACAAGAAGAACAAGAGGAAGACCCTCCCTTAAACATGTACTGTTATATACAATGGCAGTATCACGAATTGATGATATATCGTCTTCTAAGTTCTACGTGCAATTCCTTTTTCTTCAGTGCCACTCCTACACAAAAAAACTGGCCAAAGTTCATATTATGGCCAAGAGAATAAAACTATTGAACCTCTAGTTTCTGTACCATTTCTCTCGGCCGTGATATGAACACTGGCCACCTTTTGTATAGCATTTGCACTGTAGAAAAACGAATTGTACGTAGAACTGAGAAGAATAAATATAAAATAATAATAATAATAATAATAATAATAATAATAATAATAATAATAATAATAATAATAATAAATTAGTGAGACATATTGATAGTCTATAAAGGCAACCCTGAATACGCACTATAAAACCTTTATGATTCACACCTTTGGAAACTCCTTTCAAAATATGCAAATACCTAACCTTTCAATTACGCATCTGTGCAGAAAAGGTGGAAACCTTAATTCTCCAGCCTCTGCCGACCTTTCCTTTCATCCCGACCTTAACGCGCCGAAGAGTTTGCATTACTTAGCCAAATTGCCTTTCGATCCGACCAAGGATCCGTCTTGAAACGGGCAACGGTTGCCTCATCGGAAGGACGATGGGAAGATGGCTGGATGGATGGGCCATAAGGGAAGGCAGATGGAAAAAATATAGAAGTTATTCCGAAAAAAGTAATTTCGATAACAATGGGTATTTTTGTGATAATTATATTTACATATGTATGTTACAGGCAGATTGCGAAACCAGGCATTTTACGAACTGCCTGAAATTTCAGGCAGATAGCGAAATACACTTAGGGGCATTTGATCCCCCAGGGCCTATAGCTGGTTCACTTAAGGTAGATTCTTGGGCCTACGAGACGTTTGTTTGGCGGCCTCTGATTGGCTGGTACCGGGAGATAGGCGGCTCGCTCACTGTTTCATTTGAAGCCTGTAGCTCAGAAAATTAGCTATATGTTTATATTTCTTCATTATCTCACGATTTGCACAAGATAGGAAAGTTTTGGTCATACCATACGATTCGGTATTAATTGGACAACTAAAGCATGATTTCCTGAAATCAGTATGATAAAACACAAAGGAATTACAAGTAAAAGTGAAGAGAGAAGAGTTTAATTCTTTACACCTGTATTTACTTATCATAGGATTTTACATCATTCATGCGATCAAGATAAAATAAAACTTGTGTTTTAATACAATAAATTCACCTGAATAAGCTGGTGCTTTCAGATTTTAGATGCGTGTGATATGTGAAGAGAAAATAAAGAATATGTCTTATTATGTTGCATCCGTTCTTGACTCAGTTTGGCAGTAGCACCGAGAGACGGTGATCTGCAAACAGCGAGAGCTTTGAGTCGCCGTTGACAGTTGCCAATTAGCGATACGCGAAGTTTGCAGTTTCGGCAATATTTACCGTACTATTATGTCATTGCATTTTCTGTAAATAAATGCATAGAATTCCCATTATGACTGTCGAACTTTTTCACTCCAATGTCATCCGTACGTCTGGACATATCTGATAAGAAAAAAATTATTAATCAATTGGATGCATATGGATGTGTTGGCTTCAATATAGTCTATGTGAGAAATTTGCATACTGAAGGCTACTTGACAAACAACAGGCCTACATAATTATGAGTTCATTATTATGTCCGCTTGTTTCTCTGGTCAATAACATCAAAAGCTTATGGTTTTTATGTGCTCATTCAATGAACGAAAGTACATCTTTTCATTTCTTACCATACAATCTACTGGCGATGTAACGAATATAAAATTTCTTTTCAGAATTTGTTTGAGCTACTCTTACACCAGAATGTTTATTCCTTTATATACATGTTACATTTGATAATTATGTAGGGCTGTTATTTTTCATGTAGCCAACAGTATGCAAATTTCTCACCTAGGCTAAACTGAAGCCAACACATCCAGATGCATCCATCTCATTATTAATTTTTTCTTATCAGATATGTCCAGACATACGGATATATATGATATTAAAGTGAAAATGTTCGACAGTCATAATGGGAATTCTATGCATTTATTTACGGAAAAATTAATGACATAATAATACGGTAAATACTGTCGAAACTGTAAACTTATCATATCGCTAATTGGCAACTGGCAACGGAGCAAGCTCTCGCTGTTTGCAGATCACCGTCTCTCGGCATTACTGTTTGAGTCAAGATCGGATGCAGCGTAAAAGGACTAGTCTTCATTTTCTCTTCACATATCACACGCATCTAAAATCTGAAAGACCAGCGTATTCAGGATGAATTTATTGTATGAAAACACAGTTTTACTTGATCTTGATGGTATGAATGATGCAAAATCCGTTGATAAGTAAAAACAGGTATAAAGAATTAAAAGGTTCTCTCTTTCACTTTTACTCATAGTAATTCCTTTGTGTTTTATCTTACTGATTTCAGGGGATCACAGTTTCGTTGTACAATTGATACCGAATCCTATGGTATGACCAAAACTTTCCTATCTTGTGCAAAACGTGAGGTAAATGAAAAAAAATATAAACATATTGCTAGTTTTCTGAGCTACATACGTAAAAATGAGAGAGTGAGCAGCCGCCTACCTCCCGGTACCAGCTAATCAGAGGCCGCCAAACATATGTCTCGTAGGCCCAAGAATCTACGTTAAGCGAACCAGCTATGGTACTAAACACGGATACATTTGACCCCCCGGGGGCTAGTGCTAAACACGGCGAAACAGTGTGGGTGAGTCACTGTTTCGCCGTGTTTAGTACTAGCCCCTGGTAGATCAAATGGCCCTAAGTGCATTTCGTTATCTGCCTGAAATTTCAGACAGTTCGCAAAAGGCCTGGTTTCGCTGTCTGCCTGTGACAGAACAGAACTGTTTTCAGTATTCCTTTAGTGTATATAGTTAAATACACATAGTCAAGCATATACCAATCATGGTTTAAATTCCTCTCAGGACCGTACACAGCGATGCACGTCTGATTACATTTTAAACTGATGTTACAGTACCACCTCTGAATTTTTCAACAGGAGGCTTACATTTTGATATATTAATTGCATTCTATTTTTTTTTCCTTATTTTCTAATACTGCATTTGGGACGACATAAACCAATTATCTGTGTTCTACTCCAGCAAGGTATTGACGTTTAATAAGTGAAGGTGTCAGCTGAATAGCGAAAGTCATTGACCACAGCCTAGCAAAATTAAGATGGGAGGTACAATGGGATGGAATATTTATTTTAGGCCAAAGGCCCAGCGCTGAAAAGGAAACTGAGAGTAAAAAGGTTTGAAAAGTGTAACAGTATGAAAACCTCGCTGTTGTACTATGAAAAAATTGTCAGGATAGGGTAGAATGTAAGACAGACGAAAGAATACGAGCGGGGGTATAGTAAAAGGAATGGAAGGTGATGCAGCTAGGGGCCGAAGGAACTCTGCAAAGAACCTATAGTAACGCCTACAGTGCACCGCGTGAGGTGCACTGACAGCGCTACCCCTCTGCGGGGATGGGAGGTACAAGTTGCATTTCCTACTACCCCGAAAATCGCAGTCTCTAGTTACTGAAATGTAATCACTCCTATAAGGACCTAAGGTTTTTTCCATCTATCTCACTGGAGTTTTATTTACAAACAGTCTTTGAATGAAAACCAAATAATTACCAATTTGTTCTTGTCTGAGAGATAAAGATTCTGGGAAGCTGCAGACACCCTAAGATAACAGTAACCCAATAGTGGTAAAACAAAGTATCTGACACATTTGATATTATCCCATCATATCATCGCAGCCTCTTAGACAATTCTTACTTTTCTGGGACAACATATATTTTGGAAACGCTGAAGTCAGAAAGAACTGAGCTGACGGTACCAGGAAGCATTATCAGATGCTGAGGATCATTAACTGCAGTGTATTTTTGGCACCCCCCCCCAAAAAAAAAGGATGGAGAGCAGAAGGAAATCGGCAAAAAAAAAAGTCTTAGTTCTGTGGGAGCTCAGACTCACATTCCCTTTAACCATACCAATTATTGAACCATGCCGGATTTTGTTTAAACTATCAACAATTACATTTTGCATTTGTGGGGGTGGGAGCAGAGAGTGAATAAGTGGTAACAAAGACGCATCACTTGTATCCTGTGCTATCTTATTTTCTTTTCAGCATTCGTGTCCCAATAAAGACGAAAAATTGCAAAGGTCCCAGAACACTACCCTGAGGAACACCAGATACGAGAGAGACCTAGGCTCTATAAAAACTATAATAATAACACTCTAGTTCATTCTTGAAAAAATTACGTGATTATGGATCTACCTAGCCGCTTTTCCACAACCCGCCTCCCCTCCCCACACGTTACGAAGTTTATAACAATCTGAACAAGTCTGGATACATCCACTGTCAAGGCTATCTTGGATATAAGCGGCAATCTAAAACAGCACTGCAATGCTGCCAGGAAACTAGTGTAGATTCAAGGTGCTTCCATTTTGGCTTGAAATGACATTTTCAAGGTACAGAATTATAAATTTCATGGTCATCCAGATATTATATTTTATGATGGAAATGATAATACTTAAGTTGCGTTATCATTTTCAGAGCAGTTTGGGAGAAAGGACCCAACACATCTCAACACTTTTTCTTAAAAAAATACGAAAATCCAACCATCATCTTCTCCATCAGGATCCATCCCCCAAGTCAAGGTTTTGTATCGTTATTTTATTGACTCTTGTAGAGAATGTAAATTCGGTGGAAGGAGGCTTATTAATTTACAAGGACGAAACAGCTGCACTGTATCAAAAGCTGGAAAAATCTCAGCGAGGTCCACAGTCAATGAGACCGTATTATTCTTGCTGTTTGGTTTTCAAGGCATTATTAATATCTTCTCAATTACTATACTTCCGATTTCTGTTTGCAAATATATAAAATATAAGATTCGTAGCGAATTTCTACTAAGTTCTGGTAGTTCTAAAAGATATAATTTCATATTCAAAGTTCAACTTCGTTTATTAAAGAGTGCCATGTACGTCATCATCAAACCAAGGATGGCTATAGTCCACAATATGATAGGTAACGAGTTAATTATAAGATAATCCCACTCAAATTTTTAATGGAATATGGGTCAACAGTAAATCCAGATACCTTCACAGTTGTACAGTTGCATTTCATGCACCAGCTAGTACGAGAAATTACACACAAAGTTTAAATATACTGGCTACCTAAGATGTCTATCACTATGGTGCAAGGGTCAGAAGTGTCAATAAATACAAAGACTTGGGAATCAATTAACACTAAAGTAATCATTAAAACTAATCCAGTCAACTAGAAACAATCGGTAGGATGACAGATTTCCAGGGCTGATATTACTTGCTGATCAATGATATTGGACGTAAGCCAATCTCCGTGCTTGTCACTGAAATCTGCAGAGATTAGAAAATATGCCCTGTCGGCAAGGTATTGTGCCAAATACACTTATCTCGGAGGAGCTCTAAAACAGTCATCACTACTTGAATTTCAATAGGCTCTGAATACAAATACATGTACTAATATTTTTGCTATAAACTTGAAACATGAAATTTCATGACATTCACATACAAAAAATTCTGCGGAGGTCGATACGCTGGAATGAGAAACTCCTCAATGGACTTATTTTCATGAACAAAGGTAGAAAAATCCGGCCATGCATACATGCGCGACAGAGAAAGCCAAGGAATTTAGTTATAAAATCTCTTAGTTTTTTTAATAAAACCTTTAGTAACTAATCTTACATTGATTTATATAAAAATAATAACATGAATATCAAAAGATACAACATTAAATATCAAATCAACACAAAATATATTTAACAATAAATGCACTAACTGTAAAGTTCGTTACAACAAGAAAATAAGAGACCCCTTAACAGTTCCGGAAGTAAATAAGTCACCATGGTGCTGAAAGATATTAAGTCAGCATTATAGTATTGCGGCATTCTCCTTTAGAAATTGCGTGAATTGTAAAAGCCCTTCCGTAACGTGCTCCTATACTCAAATATCAGAGCAACAGAATATAGTGCTTGAAAATGGTACCCAAAAACAGTCAAAATATATCAAGATAACAGCAGCCTAAACACAGAAAAATCAAGTGAAGGGAGAAAGAAATCAAAACATTTCATGGAGGCTGAAAATTATACGTCTGAATTTCTCTGACGTAAGTTTTCAAACCATCACAGTTCCCTGTGCACTTCACTCACCTATACAACATTCTTCAAGCGAGATATGTGTTCACTAAGTAAGCTTCCTTTTAGTTTTCTGTTGAAGAAAACTATTGTGTCGGCTTTGTCTGTCCGTTCGCACTTTATTCTGTTCGCACTTTTTCTGTCCGCTATCAGACCTTAATAACTACCGAGGCTAGAGGGCTGCAAATTAATATGTTGATCATCCACCCTCAAATCATCAAACATACCAAATTACACCCCTCTAGCCTCAGTAGTTTTTATTTTATTTAAGGTTAAAGTTAGCCATAATCGTGCTTCTGGCAACGATATAGGATGGGCCACCACCGGCCGGGGTTAAAGTTTCATGGGCCGCGGCTCATATAGCATTATACTGAGACCACCGAAAGATAGCTCTATTTTCGGTGGCCTTGATTATACGATATACAGAAAACTTTATTGGTTTCTTCGGCGCAATTTTTACTTGTTTCTTTTTTCCTTACACTGAAGATACCAAGAAAGTCTCAGATATGCAAAGCTTGTAAAAATGTTAAGTGTTCAAGGTAAATGGTGAATACAGACCACTTGCAAAGAAACTAGTGACAACTGAGAAAGTAGTGCCTCACTAAGACAAAAATTTTCACTTCGATTTCATTTTCGGCGAACAAGGAGGCAGGATTAAAAGTTGAAATTACGAGATAGCAGTTTTAAGTAAAATAGAATTAAAAATAGTTACTAACATCCTTCCTGGAATGTCAATTACCGACGGTTAAAATAAAAGTCAAAAAGGTATTACAACAACTTACATGAATTTAGAACATAATTATCATATGCGTCAATTATAGGATGTGTAAAGCTTTATATTTGCATAATCAATTATATTTAATGTAACATAAAACAAAATAATTATTTATTTTGCATCTCGTTATGTGGCGAATAGCATCTACGAGTACATGATGCAAACTGGCAAACAATATTACCGATATCGTTACTGTGTGAAAAAATAACAGGTAAATACTATGGAAGAAGAGAAAGATACAGCCCTATGCAAGAAAATTCCATTTTTAAGGAGACAAAGTCATCAACATCGTTAACCCACGCGAAAAGTTCAACAAACGTTCAACAAAGCTATTGAAATTCCGAAAGAACAGATGAACGACAATGCCCTAAAAGTAGCAAGTGCATATGAGCCTTTCTTTTCTTTTTAGAGAACTTTATTTTCTCTTTCTTATTCTACCTTGTTCTTATTCATCCGAGTAACTGGTACTATAGTTTAATTAAGAAGCTCCTGAGAGAATATGCCGTGCAGATGTTACACAAGAGCCCCAAATTCCACCAAAATTGCTGCAAAAAAACAAAACAAAAATCATCAGCACAAACTACCAACGCGCGCCACAGACGCAGGAATGAATTCAAGGCAAAGAGCCTCTAGAATGGAGCTGAACCAACACAAAAGTCAAAAATTGCTTCTCCATTTTTTTCTCTCTCATTCTCTTTTTGGGAAATGACTTCGGAGTATTGGTGAAAGGCACAGGGATAGGAAGAGGAGGAAGAGAGGGATGGGGAGGACTGATGGATAGTATAATGGGTACAAATGTAAGGGATGTCGGGATAGGAGGGGGTCCTGTACCCACAGGGTCGTTCGGGGAGGGGGCCAGGTTGTCTCAGAGACGCTGACGAAGGCGGGAAGACGAAAGGCTGGAAATTTGAAACGGCCCTCGCTCGGCCGCTTTGAATGAAGAGTCAGGAATGCAATTTTCTTTTGTCTCTTCTAAGAGGTATTTTCGGACGAGATATTGCTGGTATCAAACGTAATTCAAAGGCGGATCTCCGGGAACTCTCTTCTGTTTACGGAGGAGGCATTTTCCTGTCGGTAAACTTGAACACTTTCTTCCACTAGAAAGTGACACAAGAGAGAATGCAAACCTGATGTTTAGATCCTATAATATACGCCTCGGGAATTCAAAACAATATTCAATTCACTTATTCATTCACTCATACATTCATCCGTGGGAATCAGTGAAATGGATAACTAAAGCAAAGGGAAGATCGGTACGCATTTGAAGGAAATAGTGGCTTCTATCCTTAGGAAAGCAGATCCAGTTTTTATAAAAAGCAATGAAACGGGAATTGAGGAACACGTAAGCATATAACATGAAAATTGGGTAACTGATAGGGAATGGAAAATAAATAAGTAAATAAATAAACTAATCAGTGGGTGTAACGGAGCTAGATACTTAAATTTGTTAAGAAGGTAAGAAAAATGAAAGGAAAGATATTTTCTGTAATTACTAAAAGTATAATTAAGTTCAAGGAACTTTTAAAACATGCCATACCTCATTCTTTTAGCTTACTTTCTCACTTGAGCAAAAAATGCGGTTAAAAAGTTTCTGTTGATTAGCAGAGCGTGACTGTTCGTAATGACATCTATTTATTTTAAATGAATACAAGAAATTATACCACTAATACTCCAGTAAATTAAATTCAGTACCACAAAAAAATTTTTCTTTCATTTTTGTCACAGTAAAAGTAGAGTTCAAGCTCGTTTTCTTTTTACAGTGACTTAAAACACAATGCCTTTCTACAAAACCCTTACTTGGCAATGACTTTCGCTAGCGAGTTGCTTCTCCTTATCGCCTGAAACAAATTTTCAAGACATTCTAAAACTCTTTCCCTACAAGCAGCTGATTCGATTTGCATATTTTTTTTATTTCTACTATACATTTTCATCAGAATTTTGAAAAGGAATACATATTTTTTTCTAAGTCGAATTCTATCGATTTTATTCTGTGAGAAAAATACATACATATATATATATATATATATATATATATATATATATATATATATATATATATATATATATATATATATATATATATATATATATATATATATATATATATATATGTATATATATATATATATATATATATATATATATATATATATATATATATATATATATATATATATATATATATATATATATATATATTGTAAAGATTAGCGCCAAAATACGCTACAAAAGCGCCCGCCTTTCTACTTTGCTTGGCCGATAGATAGGCATCTGTCTATTTGAACCTGTGAGAGGTAGTAAAATCTGGTTCGGGTTAGTTTCAGGCAGTAGATTCAGGGTTTCTGAGAGAAGCTCAGCAGATAATCTTTGCCTAGGGCAGTAACTGGCTGGCGCCTTTTCTTTGGTACAGAAGCGTGACCCGGTTAGGCCATCGCCCCACCTCTACACCCGTCCAGAAGGAATAAAAGGCCATCGCGCCAGGAGCTCGCCCTCACACGCAGTCCAGTAGCTAAAGTAGGAGGTCACGAGTGCAGACCTACCCCCTCCTTTCTTTCCCTCGTCGCCACGTGGAAGTAACTGCCCCTTGCCTTGTACTCCAACCACGTGGCCAGTATTCATTGCAAGTGGGGATTTGCAAATCCCAGAGCTAGCGGAAACTCAACTGCAGCCCTTGTGATTAAGGGCGCCTTCCTTCCCTCACCCGACCTACGACTTGAAAGCAGTTCCTTGGTGAGGGAGGCCTTTGTCTACACACACACGTGAGCCCTGGCAGAAGACGCAGAGAAGGACTTGGACGGCGCTGGATGCAGACGTCAGCCTTGAGCCCCTACTACGTGGTAAAGCACCCAGAAAGAGTTGCTTAGTCACGTTATGTTCGCCCTTGTGCACTTATTAAACTTCTGGGCCTATAACTTGGTATTCTCTGAGCTTCTTGGTTCAATCCCGGCCCACGTGTTCACTGCCTTCTTGCTCTAAGTCACTATTCAAGACTCGAGGATGTCTTTGGCGCCCTCAGCGCACTCCAGAGTAAAGCATTCCCCAAATTCCAGCCTTAGATTGTAACCTGGGTCCTCATATCGTTTCAGAAGGACGATCGTAGCAGAATTCTCCTTGGTCCGTGTTCCTGGCATTCCCAAGCTTTTCCTTCCCTCCCCCAACCTCGGGAGGACTTCTGCAGCAGCAATTTAACGTGTTTTAATTCAATTTCCCTTTTGATCTTGTTTGTCATGTAAATATACCTATTTTTGTATCCACGTGTTTCACGCACTTCCCTTTGAGAACGAGCTCTCAGCTCCTGTATAACTCATTTTATTTTTTGTTTTATATGTTCCTGATTATCTTTCAAGGCCATTGTAGAGTAAAGTACTGAATAGGGAGACTTAAGAATTACCTGCACCAGGAAACATATAAAAATATATATATGATTTTTTTTTCAGATGAACCTACTTCGTATGAACAGGTCTGCAGGGGCCACTGACTTGAAATTTAAGCTTACAAAGAATATGGTATTTATTTGAAAGAAATCACAGAATATAACATGAAATACAGAATGAAAGGATCAGTTCTTAGAAAACAATGATAAAATAACAAATCAATACACAGATGAAAATGTAAGTAAATTGTTAAAAGTACAAAGTGAATGGTTTTAGGGTAGTAATGTATCGCTTGAACTTTAGAGATTCCAATAGCATATCCTCAGGGAGACCGTTCCACAGTCCAACGGTGTGAGGTATAAAAGCCCTCCGGAACTGAGAAGTTCGACAGCGAGGCACATTTTACTGCATACTTGTGCGGCTGTTCAGCAACTCT
>NC_089743.1:56024623-56202123 GCF_040412425.1 Macrobrachium rosenbergii
TTAACCTTATTCCTATTTACAAATCTTTCTTCTTTCTTACAGTTTCAATTACCTCCACCAGAGTCTAGGGCTTCTCCTTTGTCTTCCCAATCAGTGCTGTATCACCTCTCAACATCATACATCCCACTCGCCATTCAAGATTCCTTATCACAACTTGACACCTACGTTTACTGTCCTTTCTTTGTCTTCTTGCTACTTTCTGTCTAATAACCTTTCATAACCTTAGAGATATACTTTTATCTCTGATAATACTGTACATAAAAAAGTCAGTTCTCCTGTCTTCATAATATAAAAAACACTTCGCATTCATCATAGCAACTTTTGCACATTCTCAACAACTTGCCTTTTAAGCCATACATTGTCAGCAGCCCCACAAAGCCTCTCTTGATTTTATCATAAGTTCTTCATAAGTCCCGTTGTGACACATACAACATTCTTCCTTTACTTTTTTAACTGTTCTAATAGCAAACTTATGATCCACACCCCCATCAGTTGGTTAAACCCACACTGCTCTTCCTCCGATCATCAATTTTACTTCCTCCTTTCTGCTTTAATCTCCTAGTATATACATATAATTCTTGCATTAGTCTATCAGCTTCACCTTGTATAACAAAACATTATTCCTTTCAACCATTCCTTCATCCAGACGTCCAAACCACCATCAGTCACTCAATCATACACGACTTAGTGCAATACATGATTTTAAACCCCACTGACTTCTGGGGATTTTCCTATTCTTCAAACTGACTTCTTGACATCCTCAACAGTCACTTTCAAAAGCCTTTTCAAACTTACACTAACCCTATCCACTGTATTCAGTTCAGCTCTGCCTCTATTCTTTCTTCCATACTTCAAAAAATATTTAAAAATACTCTCTCAGTAGACCGAGGTCTGCTTCGCTTCACGCTGCATCTCCCCATTAGTATGTTTAATTCCGAGATCTATTTCTTCACTAACCTTTCTTATTACATTTACTTCCTTATATAAAAACTTATTTGCCCCAGTTTTTTTACTACCAGGCGCATCGGAGTGTACCTACACATGATTTTTTCTGTTATTCAGAAAAGCTAAAATAATTTCCTTTGTTCCCTTCACTAAACCTTTCACTTCCTCCACAAAAAATTCACATGCTGTTCCTCTTTCTAGGTTCCTAAATATAAAATTGCTCATTGCTTTTCCTCATCTACCCCTTACAACTACCGTGTTTTTAACCATAGGCCACAATTCATCCAATTTCTCCTCCTACACTCTTCTCACTTTGTTATTAAACTTGTCTGATACCTACACTTACCTCATTTTTATCACATTCATTCTAACTTCACTCATATCATTTAAAATTTTCTTTCAATCAATTAATGATCACCTATACCTCCAGCAACTCTTCTCACCATGATATCCATCAACTTGCTCTTCCATCTACTCTGTAATATACTATCATCTATCAAACTCATCATCTCAACATATTTTCTTTCCAATGCATACTTACCAATATTCTTTTTGCTTTTTTTATTTAGCAACACCTTGGAAGAAAAGGGTTACTGAAGCATGCAGAATACAGAAAAGCACTTTATAGTCCTTGCAATATATATATATATATATATATATATATATATATATATATATATATATATATATATATATATATATACACACACACACATAATAATGAAAAAATTATTAATATGACCAACAAATGGTAAATGTGTATTGGCTTCAACAATACAAATGAGTTTTTTCGTTACCAAATTTTCTTTCACTTTAGTGGAGCTAGTCATTAGATTCTATAAAAAAAATAAGTGTTGCCATTTCCAAACCATAATTTCATAATTCTTTTTAACACACGCTTACCTCACCGCTCTCTTTTTCCTCTCTCCTGACGCCCTTCCTTTTCAAAAATCTCCCAACTATCCACTTACGTCCTCCAACTATTCCTCTTTTCAATGACAACCTTAACGAGTTCACTTTGCAATTCTTCACTATGCTCTGTTCAATTCCTTCTTTCCCTTAAGAACTTTTCACTCTCATCTTCTCTCCTTCACTCCGACATTTTCTATATATCCCTTTATTCCTTGCACTTTTCGTCTCCCTCCACTTTCCACTTTCAGATGAACATTCTCCTCTTCTCTCCCATCATTTCTTCCGCGTACCGTCCTCTTAATTGCGATGACCATTCTTCTCTCCAATCTCTTTCCCCTCTATATTCAAAGGAACGTTTCTCCTTTCTCCCCCATCTCTTTTTCCTTCCTCCTTGCCTCCTCCATTCCCTATCCCCGCTCTCAGCCAAAATCTCATCATGATTTCTTAAGTCTGGGCCATAATGAGCAAGTCAGGACGGAGATGGGGCTGACGAAGGCATAATCGCGATGATTTTACGCGGCACTAAAAGGCGCCTTATGAGCCAACAACGAGGAGACCTTAAGATGCACATAATGTCGTAATCAAAGTCAAGGTTTGTTGCCTCTAATAACGCCCAGAGTAAAAACTTTTTCATTATCTACGAATATGCACTCTAATACGTCAGACTAAATGAGATATTTCGCTGCTTTCGTGGGAGTTTTACAGTCTTTCAATGACGTAGAATTTACTTCAACTGTGTGTCCTATATATATATGTATATACATACATATATATATATATATATATATATATATATATATATGTGTGTGTGTGTGTGTGTGTGTGTGGGTGTGTATGAGTGAGCGTGTTTGTGCGTATCTGTATTCACCTTTTTTTTTCCCTTCAGAAACGATGGCCACAATATGGGGCCAATCTTCATCACTTCTGCGATGGGGTGGCAGACCTATGCTCTTCTCCCTGGCTGCGACCTGCCACAGTTGGCTTACTACCAGGTACATAAATCGTTGCTAACATCAATAAAGACAGAGTGAATTTTACAGAAAATGGGCCCATGTCATTTTCTTCCTGGAGGGATAGATCTTAGAACTATCGCTAGTTTATATATATATATATATATATGTATGTGTGTATATATATATATATATATATATATATATATATATATATATATATATATATATATATATATATATATATATATACATATACTTATAACCCACTATACATCTTTAACCCCTTAGCAGGGAGGTTCTGCAGCCGTTAGCCCCCAGTTTTCAAAGGACTTTTGGGATGCAGCTGCTAGAACCTCCCTGCTAAAGGGTTAAAGATGTATGGTAAAATTATATATATATATATATATATATATATATATATATATATATATATATATATATATACATATATACATAATATATGTATATATATATATATATATATATATATATATATATATATATATATATATATATATATATATCCATTACAGTTGTCTAACTATCAAATGACTAGTTCTGTGGCCAAACCCAATCAGCCTCAACCGGGAACAGAACCGAGTTCTTCTCGCTGGTGATGATGTGAGCGTTCGAACCACTGAGCCAAGCACTTAAGAGAAGACAATTATTAATAATTTAAATAAAACAAAATTTAAAACTTAACATGCAGTATAATCAAAACCATTTAAAACATTTAGAGAAAAATTCACCCGACGTCAAAAGGCCTAATAAACGATAAGAATGACCAATAAATAATCAATATTAAAATTTATCTAAATAATATTTACCACACCCTGAGTTCCAGAGTAAAAGGAGAGTAGACCAAGCCAGCACAGGCTCCCCTCCTATAAATTTGCACCACCAGATTTGTGCCTGATAAAGCTGGCAACGCGATAAATACGACTAAACGCGGCGATAATATATGAAAATTCAATAAAGTTAAAAAGGTAATGTATTATACGTGCGCATAAATTCCCGAAAAGCAACTATTTTTCGTCCGACGGAGCGACGTAAATGGCCGGGCTTTTAATTGAATTTTGGCCCTGGTCCGGTTCCCCGAGCAAAGACTAGTGTTTTATGGCAACCCTTACACGAATTCGTACGTAGGTGAGTATATTAAGTTCATGTAACGGCGAATTTGTAATGAAGGGATCACGCGTGCAAACGTAAGTTCCTTAGAGGAGGTCATAGCAACGGTAATAATTAAAGGTCTCTGTTTACCTTTTAATGTGTCTTTTATTTTGGTTTCAATAAACTAACTCATGGGAAGAACCAAAGAGGAAAATTCTCACGGCAAAATATGTTGATGTATTCATGAAAACTGTGCTTCTTGTATAAAACTCTCCATGGGTGAAACTTACTGAAAAATTCAAGCAAGCACCAACTTTATAAACTATTAACAACAAGGTTGGTAAAGAAAAAACAACGACTAGGCATCTGCTTGTAAATGATTAACTGTTTAAAAATATACATCAAGATACCAGTAAATCAAAAGAACACAAAGTTAAAAATAAAAATAAAAATTTCGAAGCAGGTGCACAATTCCCCCAATTTCACTGTAAAGCAAACTTTACTATTTGTATTTCACATCTTGTAGTGGAGGGATAACGATTTCCATACCATCATGTAAATCAGTGTTCACAAAAAAAAGGAAACACGTAAACTACATTAATTAAAGTAGAATAGGTAATTTACGTGGGTTTTCAAAGAATTCAAAGAAGTTCATTCAAGATTTTCGTCTCGGGAACACATGTTTAGGTAAACTTGCAACGATTTTTTTTAACTACAAGTTAAAACATAAGCATATTCTACATTTTCCAATTTAGTTCAACATGATTGTTACCTCAGGACGGTAATTATTTGCGACTGTTTCAATAAAACTCTCTCTCTCTCTCTCTCTCTCTCTCTCTCTCTCTCTCTCTCTCTCTCTCTCTCTCTCTCTCTCTCTCTCGAACATTCAGACAAAGAGGGTTAACCACTACTTTACTGGTTGTTGTTGTTGTTGTTGTTGTCTACACCATAAAGAAATAAAAATAAAAGAAGAGGTAGGAGACGAGAAAAGGAACGATACGGAGGTGAAGTGACAGTAATATAAGACGACGACGACGATTTCATTTGCAAAAACCGCTAAAATTACGACTCTTTCTTCGATGATAAAAACCTTCCTGACGATGTCAGCGATGGCACCTATTTTTTTTTTTTTTGTACAATGTTACTTCAATGACAAAATAACGAATGACATCAAAAGCCTCAATAGCAGCAACGAAAACCAAAACGAGAGGTGGCAAAAAGACAAAGGCGAAACCGGCCAATCAACCAAAAGTGAGGATAAAGAACATACGATGATGAAAGAAAAACAAAGGAACTGGTAGGGAAGGTCCTCTAAGAGATGTCAGTTACCATTGCTATTATAACTGGCGTTATAATGGCAATGGTAATTGACATCGGTAATACGCTGTTTATTACATGTAATATGAGCTCTTTTGATAGATGTATTTACAAAAAATGACCTTCACATATTCAGAATACAATTACTCACAATATTAAATATTTTTTAATAGTGAAATCATAACACCAAAAAGAAAATGCGTTAGGAATTGAAATTGGATATTAAAACTACTTTGGCAGAGAGAGAGAGAGAGAGAGAGAGAGAGAGAGAGAGAGAGAGAGAGAGAGAGAGAGAGAACTGCAAAAGTTACGATCTGATGCAAACGAAATTTCCGTTTTTCAACTTTGCAATGGATTGGGTAAATGATATGCGGGAGGGGACGGAACCCTTCCACATATTGAAGATCTGTGATTCTCTCTCTCTCTCTCTCTCTCTCTCTCTCTCTCTCTCTCTCTCTCTCTCTCTCTCTCTCCTGCAAATGAAGGGGAGAAAATAATACTACTGTCAATGGGATATCTAAAAACTCACTCGGAGAGGATAGGTCAAATGATTGGACGAGTGATTTGACACTGATAAATAGAATGACAACAGCGACAACAATAGCGATAATAATATTTATAATGATACACAATCCAGATTACCCTATAAACTAAAACTACGAGGAAAAATATTAACAGGTAAATATTGACAACTTCGCTAAGTATCTTCATAAGAATCTCTTATTCAACCAATATTTAGAGAGTTCGACAAGGCTATTTTATCTCAGTGAATCAAAATATTTCTAATACTACTGCTGAAAAAAACATACAGTATGTTGCTAGAGTCTCGTCCCAGCTGGTGAATAATAAAATGTGACAGTACACCTACAAAGGAGTCGAAAATCAATGGTTAATCCCAGTCAAATGCGGTGATACTGAATAGCATGGTAAAGTAGTTACGGAATTCAACCAATTTACCAAAAGCCTTCCCTTGAAGAACCACAAACACACTCAGGGTTTAACAGACATTTCGGCGCCATGGTTGGAGCCAAAGTCCTCGATTTTCTTTTCGCCTCTTATCAATGGGCTTCTCAATTTATCAAAATATTTCCGGTAATACTGTTGAATAAACCTTATGCTGCTAAAGTCTTGTGCCAGCAGGTGAATAATGGACTTCGAAGACGTAGAAAATCAAGTGGAAATCCCATTCCAATGCATAAATTTAGAATGAGACTTTTAGAAAACTATCGAACTCCGGACTAATGATCACTATGATCTGATAATCCACGTGGAAAGGCATACTATGGAAAAGAGACATGTTTAACATATGAAGATGAGATACTACAAAGCCCTGACGGGAGGAAATAGCACTTTAAAGCTCGATACACCATTAACTTATTTTATTCTGCCTTTTATCGCTGTTTTTCGCACGGAAATATCTGTTTCATAACGCAACTTTAATTTTTTTTTTTTTGCATCACTACTCTATCTTCTCTACATATGGGCCTTCCAGACTGTGTAATCTTGTTTTGCTAATTGAGACCCTTGATACTTATTACATATGAATGATTATATTAAGACACTAAAAAAAAATTGCACTGCTTTCATCATGATTTCCAATTGCTCCCACAACTTCACACATACCTTATAAGATATTTTCAAACTTTTTCCAACTATAACAATTACCAATATTATATTTATACCTTATTCCATTGTCCCACGAAAGCAATAAGGGATTAATTTTGAATATTTTTTACCGTCCATAGATAATTAAAAACATTTGGAAAATGGCACCTCCTTTCAGAGTTTATTTCAGAATATAAATCACCACTGTCAAATTTGCACAACTATCGCACCCTTCACCTTTAGCAAACATAAGGATATCCTTTCGCCGATGCAACCTTATAGTTATTGCACAATAATGTACAAACATACGATATTATATATATAAATAAATATATATATATTATATATATATATATATATATATATATATATATATATATATATATATATATATATATATATATATATATATTGTATATATACACACGAATATATAATCAGTAAAAAACGCGTCAAAAATACCTTAAAGTTTTCTTTTCTTAAATGCTGACTTGTGAAAAACTTCCTTTCAAGCAAAATCACTGAACTATGAGATTACCCGTTGCTGATAAAAGAGCAACACCTTTTTATTTTAAAATAAACGAGAAACGATGACGAAAAATACAAGGCGTTTTCTTAAAATGTATAAACTTGTTCCCAAGTCCCAACAGCGTTGCACAGAACAAATTATATTTATTTCAGCCAACGTTTATTATCGCAGGTCTTGTAATTTCCACTGACAGCATTCTCAAGGTCCTCCACCCACCCAATTATTAGCCACGAAATTGTTTTTCCTTTCCCCACTAATACTGATGTACTGTGTACCACGAATAGACATTTCTAGACTATTCAGGACGGACTAACAACTTTCTAGGACAGCGGTTTTAAAAACATAAACCTGTTAGATTACAGTACCAAAAGCTAAGGCTCTCCTAAAAACCATTTCTAAGAGAAAATAAATAAATAATATTAATTATTATTATTATTATTATTATTATTATTTCAGTAGATGAAACCTATTCACATGGAACAGGCACACAGGAGCCATTGACTTCTTGAAATTCAAGCTTCCAAAGAATATTAGATTCAGTCTGCCACCGCAAACCTCACACTACAGCAGCAACTGATCATGATACGGAGCCAGTGATTTCTCATCGCCCTGGGGGAGACGCGAACCCGCGACATCTGCGTGGCGTGCCACGCCACTAACCACTATACCAGCGGACCAGTTAAATTCGTAAACAAGTCATCGTAAGGAAACATATCTCTATTAACACAAACGACTTCGAAGCGATAAAATATAAAAGCCAACACTGAGTCATAAGTATAACCGTCAAGTCCAGTTTGAAAAATAGAATCATAATCAAGTCATTTAGCACTTAGGGAATAGTTCATAACAACTGATACAGAGCAGAGATGCTTTTTGCTAGATTGCAAACTGATGGAGATGGGATTGTACTATAAACGTTTTAGCACCTGACCAGATATTTTAACGGCAATTATAATTAAAGTTATCAATTTCTTCAGAGATTCCGCAACCAATGGATAAGGTAGTAGTAGTAGTAGAAGCAGTAGTAGTAGTAGTAGTAGCAGTAGTATAATAATAATAATAATAATAATAATAATAATAATAATAATAATAATAATAATAATTTATATTATTATTATTATTATTATTATTATTATTATTATTATTATTATTATTATTATACGTGATAAACCAACATTCATAAACAAGAAAAGGCGTGTTTTTTTTTTAAAGCTTCTCCAAACAGAATGGCATTTGACTATCTTGAAAACTTTGGAAAGATAAAAAAAATAATATACGGAAGCTAAATGTTGGCAGTGAATACCAGTGTAGTTCTGACATCATTATAATGATTTATATCAAACTGACGTCACTTAACTAAAATTTATCGACACCGACTTAGATGGCAAATACATGTCTGTGAGCTGGTGTGGAGACGGAGTTTACTTAGTTTTTTAACTTCGTAAATTTTGCCTTTCAATCTTGTGAGGGAAATAACTTATCAATTAACTCCAAATCGTATCGGAAACTTACCATGGTTTGATTAGTGAGATTGGCATAAGGAAAAATTAAATGAATATGGTGATAATTCAATGTCCTCAGTCCTGTATAAGTAAATAGGACGGTAATTCCACTCTTTTTTCATCCAATAATTACCTATAAACGGGAAAATATGTTTTTGCACCTTCCAATTGCATTTGTCTACTCACTGTTCAATAATTAGATCATTACTCATTTCCTTTTTTTTTTTTAGTGGATAAATGAAACGATTACTTCCCTTTTCATCTTGCCACTTTCCGTTCTCCAGTCACCAATTAAAAATGCAATCAATACCTTCCTCCTCGCATAATAATTATACATTCGCCAAGCTGATCTGAAATTCATAATACACTCATCAAAATGTCAAGTTGAAGAACAGGTCTCACGCCTGCATGTACGTAAACCTACTCCCTAATTGCATGCACTCTTTTTCGGTCCTGTCTATACAATCTTTAATCCCGGTCCTCCATTCTCAACCCGGCGATTGTTTTTATCAGGCAGGTGGCGCAACAGTACAAAGAACAGACATGTAAAATAATTCACAAAACATATATTTTAAACTAAAATAAAAAGCCTTCCACAAATTCGATGCACTTGATCCAACCTATTACTGTACAGTACACTACTGCTACAGTTAATGTTAATACCAATGCTCCTAATAGCACTCTACTATTAATCCTGTATTCTCTTTCTTTCTCTCCCCTGTTTCAGAATCTGAACTGGTTTGGTCATTTCCGAGAGAAAACATTTAAATTTAAGGGCAATAAACCGTTTTACACTATGTCGTGAAGTAAAAAATATTTAAAAAAAACCCAAGTCATAAATAAAAATAAATAGCTTGGTATACTAGGTGGTAATATGAATCGCATGAAGCAGCTCTTATCATCACACTTACTTCTAGTGATATTACCACAATTAGCAAAGATAAAAATCAACAAATCATACAACAACAGGACTCGATTTCGCTTTGCTGAGATAAATTCAGGACGAATTCGGTAAATAGAGTCACAGAATAATTTCGTTCAATAAATTTAGCAGAAACTCCACGGCGGTGGTAATTTCACCGGCAAAACCGTTACCATTACCATAAAGATCTTCCTCTTCGCGTAATCAAATACAGAACCGTTTCGGGTGGAGAGCTTGGACCGTCTCCGTTTTGGAAATGTACTGAACTACTATCCAATGAGGACAATAATAATAATAATAATAATAATAATAATAATAATAATAATAATAATAATAATAATAATAATAATAATAGAATTTGAACATGAGAGTTTATCTCCTGCTTAATTAAAAAAAATAAAACTAGAAGTAAAATGAAGATAGAGTTGCTTGAAGTATACACAAATGAAGGCAACTAAACATCAAATTCCTCATACATAATAGTACTCTCTATATTCAGATGTATAACATATTTTAACATTATAACAGCCAACCAACGACGCCCATTTACAGTGTTCGGTTAAATTACATGAACAAAGGCAACTCAAACCTAGATTTTATGAAAAGAATTTTTTCAAGCTTACTTCAAAACTTGAAATAAGAATTTCATTCAAATCTGAAAAACATATTTCTTTTGGACGATAAAAGGTCAAACTTTGTCAACTGACTTCAACATACCATACAGATAAGATTTAGCGATTACTTGACATTTTCATGTAAACTCAAGTGAAGGAAAGCAGATATTGTCAAGCATGATTACAAATGAGTCTTATCTTTTTAATATCATTTGCATTTAGGTATTTAATTTTTTCAAAGTCGAGTCCGGTAAGTCATTATGAAGCTTACAGCTCAAAATTTCAATATTTCGGAATATTGAAGAAAAAGTCAATTCTGGTATAACGGGTATAGTAAAGATGAGAAGGCATCGAAAAGATAACATACCCTTTCCGTAAATTATGGTTTCTTTAAAAGACACTATACAGAAAATTTAAGTATATCTTAGTTTAACCAGACCACTGAGGTGATTAACAGCTCTCCTAGGGCTGGCCCGAAGGATTAGATTTATTTTACGTGGCTAAGAACCAACTGGTTACCTAGCAACGGGACCTACAGCTTATTGTGGAATCCGAACCACATTACAACGAGAAATGAATTTCTATCACCAGAAATAAATTCCTCTAATTTTTCATTGGCCGGTCGAAGACTCTAACGTGGGCCAGCAGGGTGCTAGCTGAGAACGGTACCGACCGGTCCAACGAAGAATTAACAGAAACTTCATGGAAAAAATATCTGTGAATGTCACCAAACTTAGTTTATACATTTCGTCGTTATCATTAAGGGCATTTCAGTCGTAAAACTTTACGCTAAAAATTATCCTAAACTTAATCAAGCCTCCTAATTATAATACTATAAATGATAACAGGATACTAAAGGGAATGCAAAATAGTCAAAGAAGAGGATTATGGAACCATTGTTATTAGGTAATGCACACCCTTTTTACAAATTTTATGAGAATGAAGCGTAAATTTAAGTATAATTTCAATTATTATCTCTTAGTAGTCATTATTTTCAAACCACACTAACCCTGCATCATTCGAATATAGGCTATATCAAGCAGGGGGTCAATACGTCTAGGAGGAAACATAATCAAATTAATTAGAACTATCTTTTAATTTTTAACACTCATCTCAAGCGAGGAATCGATATGAAAAAAATCTGCAAGGGTAAATATAATTTTTCAGCTGAATCAACGATCATAACATTTACAAAGAAAAATGCTGAACCATATTGGATCTGGAAGCGAGGCCTCGGGTGTGACTTCCGATCTGAACCAAACCAAGTACGAAAGACATACAGCTTATCAGAATTTTTCTCAGGATTGGTTTTAAAGCATTACTAACTTATCTAAAAATACATCTAGTGGTACTGGAGCCAAATTATCACCAGCTACAGACCCGAATTAATACTACACTGCTTAAAGAACACTATTGTTTGCTTGCAATAATACTGATGAAGACAACTAACTTCTCTAGCTATACAATCAAAGGATCCGTAACGCCCTTGTTCCATACATAACTTGCACAGTACATGAATTACGTGAAGAGCAACAAATACGTCAATAGCAAATGAAAATAAAACAAAATAACATCCAACATCAATAGCAAATGAAAATAATAATATAAAAATCCATATATCCAACATCTCTCAGACTGACAATATATATATATATATATATATGTATATATATATATATATATATATATATATATATATATATACATACAGTATATATATATATATATATATATATATATATATATATATATATATATATATATATATATATATATATATATATATATATATATATATATATATATATATATATATCGTATGTTTCCTAACCCTTGCCCATTACCACCCTAGTTGTGACGTATAAAATGAGAATAGCCACCAAGAAGTCAACAAATTATGGGAATAATCCATGTGCTCTGGTTTGATTCATGAAAGTCTGGTCTGAGGACACTGCACTGGGATTCGTTTTCATCTGGATAGTGAGTAATTTCTTGAAACTACCATTTATATGAAATATATATACCATATATATATATATATGTAGATTTATATATATATATATATGTATATATATATATGTAGATATATATGTAGATATATATATATATATATATATATATATATATATATATATATATATATATATATATATATATATATATATATATATATATATATATATATATATATATATATATATATATATATATATATATATATATATATACTGTTTTAACCACGCTTTATGACAGGTAAGTTTATGCATGTTTTACAATTTTTTCGTGTAAAACTTAACTACTGAATGTCTTTAATCATTATATTATTTAGAGCAAATTGCGCTCTGTTTTTTTTTCTTAATCGTTTTCCAATATGGGTTTCATTTCAATGGTAAGTATTTAAGCATATCACTGCAGCGCCTGTCAAACTGATATAATTACTTTTGTTAGCGAATGTTCTGTTGATTTTGTTTCCAAGTTACTAAGAAATGACTCTAAATCGTGTTACTGAATATTTAAATAGTAATTTAATTACTCTAATAAGATCTTCCAATCAAAGTATAAATTCTTAACTCGACTTTATCGTTATAGGACTAAGGTTTTGTTTATATATATATATACAAATACATAAATATATATATATATATATATATATATATATATATATATATATATATATATATATATATATATTGTATTTTGTGCCGTCCAAGACGGTAGTCTTCCTAAAATAGGTCTTGGAAATTTACAATGCATCCAAGAGGCCGAATGTAAAATTTTTCAAAGGTTATCTTTTCCTCAACAGTAGTCAGAATTACTGTATATGACTCCTGAATGAAGTGAGTAAATTATACTTAAAGACAGTAAATTAATAAAAGTCTCTTAAAAACAGAAAAATACATGTAACCTAGTCACAAGAGTCACTCCCATATTGGAAGATTATTGTCGACGAGTCATCGGGCTATTGTAATTTACGTGTTGTATATAAACTTACCATTATTTTCACTCTCCTCAAACGACTCTAACTTAAGAGTATTATTAACTAACAAAAGTAAAATTGCGGCATGTTAAAAGGGTTTACCGGTAAATTTATGTGTAAACTTTGGCTGTAAACTTATTGTATCTACATACCGTAAAAGAAAAATGCTGACTGTATATGGTTAAAAGGATCTACATGACGCTGAAGCACTCGCAAAACGTCTTGATAAGGTAGGTGAAAGTCGTGTGAGCTTAATTTACGGTTACATTTTTTTTCCCAAAAAACTATGCTAATCAAAAGTGGGGTGCGTCTCCGAGCCCAGAGCGTCTTCGACGCCGTTACATACGGTAGGTGTATATGTATGTATGTATGTATGAATGTATGTATGTATGTATGTATGTATGTTTGTATATATATACAGTATATATATTATATATATATATATTCTATTTCCTAACACTTTTTATACGGTTAGTACTGCAAGCCTTGATTCCTGACGGGAAATATTTTAAAAAACCGATAATTTTAAATAATTTTATTTAATATGTGAACCGTTCTTGATGGCATGCCATTTACCCTAATTGCAGATCCCAAAGTGAATTTATTCTTTTTCAGCATGAATTTCTAAATAACGCTAATTTTTTCAGCTTCAAAAGTCGACAGAAAAGTACAATTTTTAATAAGAACAATCCAAACAAAATAAATAAATAATACAAAATCGGCAGAGACTGTCATTTCTCAATTCGACCTCAGGGGCTGCGCACGATAAAATCAATACTTCCCCGAACGAAGAATAGATATCTCCCCTCCCCCCCCCAAAGAGGAAACTGACTGGGGAAGGGAATAAACTTCCTTAAAGATTCATAAAGTTTCTAGTGATGACCTGGGGTCACGATGTTTTTCCCTAACCGTACCAAAGTTCAAATAATTTCCTTTAGTCTCTTCGAATGATGGTTTTAGGGAGGGATAAAATGGATAACTTTACTTACGTTTTTAATACAGTATGGCATATATTTTTCTTTAACAAGAATGGTTATTAAATACTAATATAGGGAAGAAATTCGTATTTGTAACATTATTTACTTTCAAAACTGTAGAAACTCATTGAGTTTCATTATTTTTCAGACTGAATATTAAGGAGATGGCTTACACCCCACATGCTCCACTGCAAGAGGTGAGCTTTGCATGGCATCTACCAGAAAGGATATAGAATAGTGTACATTATTCAAAGATGACTATACTGAGTGATTTAAGATAAAAATTAATTAATTTTAAATATTAATAACGTAGGTAGTTAAAACTATAATATTTGATAACAGGATGAATATAATAGATTTCTTATTTACATTAACACCATATCAACAAGCATCGCAACTCAAATAAATGTTTTCCATAAAGAAATATACCCAATTTACCTCATATGAGGTGTCAGCTTGATCTCAGTCCAGCTTCATGTTTCAACATTTCGAGCAGCTCACTTGCAGATCTAATAAAACTCGGAGGGGCTCCCGGGTATGCCCTTTTAGGTCTCATTTGATATACAAGTAAGCCGCTCATAGTACTGACAACATTGTGCACTGGCATATAAGACAATTAAGGAAACAGCTAAATCAGCGATATTACAATTACAAATGTTAAAAATACAAATGGTGTAAAAAATGACCATAACACTGCGTAATTTAAATTTTTATGCTGAGCCTTTACCCTTATTGCCCTTTCAGTAAAGATATATTATTATTATTATTATAATTATTATTATTATTATCATTATTATTATTATTATTATTATTATTATTATTATTATTATTATTATATTATTATTATTATTATTATTATTATTATTCAGAAGATGAAACCTATTCATATAGAACAAGCCCACAGGGGGAACTAACTTGAAATTCAAGCTTCCAAAGAATATTAAGGTGTTCATTTGAAAGAAGTAACAGAAGGTGATAGGAAATACAGAAAGAAAAGATTAGTTATTACAAAAGAAAACAAGTAAAGAATGCGCCGAAGATTTTTTGGCGCAATCGAGTTTTCTGCACAGCGTATAATGCTGTACGAAACTCTCAGCCGCGGCCCATGAAACTTTAAGCCACGGTCCGGTGGTGGCCTGTGTTATTGGCACCCATAGCGGTGCCAGACGCACGATCATGACTAACTTTACCCTTAAATAAAATAACTACTGAGGCTAGAGGGCTGCAAATTTATGTTTGATGACTGCTGGATGGATGATCAACACTCCAATTTGCAGTTTTTAAGATCTGAGGGCGGACGGATATACACATAACCATCTCAATAGTTTTCACAGAAAACTAAAAACGAATTAACAAATTAATAAACTAATAGATAAAAATGTAAATAAATTATAAAATACAAGGAGAATTGCTTTCGGGTAGTAATGCATTGCATCTTCATTTGAACTTTTGAGGTTCCAGTTGCACAACATCCTCAGGGAGACTGTTCTACAGTCCAAAGGTGTAGGGAATAAAGGACCTCTGGAACTGTGAAGTTCGGCATCACATTTACTGCATATTGGTGCTGCTGTTCAGCAAATCTGGTTGCGCTTTCAATGAGGGATCAATTGTGAATGTGAAAGATCTCAGTTAAAATACAACTTATGTAAAATTGACAAACAAGAGACCACTTGCCGATGGTCCAAGTCATAACTGCTAATATTAGAAAACAGATACCGACAACCACGATCCACTGTAACTAAAAGAGATAAATCTCTTTCAGAGGCAGGCATCCATACCGAAGAACAGCATTCCAGTAAAGGAAAGACAAATGACCTAAGACAGTTTGTTTTAATTTTCTCACTGCTATATGAGGCCTTACGTACAATACCTAACTTCCATGCGGTATCTCCTGACGCTTTAATTAGATGTTTCTCAAAAGTAAGACGTGAGTCAAAAGTTACACACAGTATAGCAGAGTCCCATACACCTGAAGGGGAAGATGTGATGGAAAATCAATATGAGAGCTACTAATCAATAGTGTTTACGTTTTACTGGAGTTCAGTCTCATACCCCACCGACTACTCATTTACTAATCTGCTCCATGTTACGACTGATACTAAGGGTAGTTCCATTTCTCATCAGTGGAGACTTTACTACACCCACAAGTGTTGCATCATTGGCATACTGAATAATCTTGTTTTCCAACAACTATATCACCAGAATAGACTAAAATTGCCAGTGGACGAAGAACACTATCTTGTGGAACTCCAGACAAAACAGGTCTGGGTTCGCTAAAGATCCCATCATGAGCAACTCGCTGCTGACTAACCGTAAGGAAATCTTGAAGTAATCCTAAAACATATCCACCCACTCTAAGTTTCTGAAGTTTATATCTAAGTGCCTTATGATTTACTGAATCGAAAGCAGCAAAATCTATTTGAATTACTCTGCACTCAAAGCGCTTGTCTAAGTTCTCTTGCCAATGGCATGTCAAATCTAAATCTCAACCCTATATACCGCATATTTTATGAGAATGGTACAATTTTACTTCCATATAAAGTACAGCTATTAATGGTAATAAATAAAAAAAGTTCATATAAAGTGCAGCTATTAATGGTAATAAATAAAAACGCAAGTATTAATTCTATCACTGATTTATTTGCGGTACCTGTGGTTCTCTAACAGACTTTTGCCTTAAAGAAATCAAAATACGCTAAAGGCAGTTGACCCCAAACGAACGTCAAAATTGACAGCCAGTCTCTCTCTCTCTCTCTCCCTCTCATAAAGATTGAATAACGGCCATGTCATAAATACTGTCAAATATAATTATTATCGAATCTTTAAAGTCGGCGGGATAGTCAGAATGGAACATATCATTAGGTTGCAAACTAAGGATTGTGAGAGTTTTAACATAAAAGGTTACGGCTTTCGTACCAGACTATATACGTAAATGAATTTGTCAGTATTTATGAAATCTAGTTTTTCACGGATGGAAATATTCCTCTGAAGAATTTTTGCCATGATCACTAATTATGAGAAAATAACAACTTAGTTTTATAAATTCAACCCAGCATTTCAAGTCTAATACTGTTTTGTTCGCTCCCCAAACAATATTGGGCATGAAATGATGATTAAAACCTCTGTCCCTTCATGTCAAAACTACATAAGGGCATATAAGAGCTGAAAATCAGACTGCAAAAATACTCCAGACACATCTGGGAAATGATAAATATTTCTTGAACGAACCAAGTAGCGAGCAGTACCAGAACCCTTCCATCAGCTGATGAATTGACCGGCTATTTTCACGATCTTCTTGGTCTCAAACCAAGGAGACCTTTCACGTTATTTCTATCGTCTAGTTTGCATGACTTTTCCTTTTTCTTTTCAATTATCTAAGCTACTTACATTTTTACAAAAGGGGGAAGAAGGCTAACACGACTGTCGTCACTTTGAATTTCAGCTATTTTAATTTCATTCTTCTGCGCTTATACTGTACACATCTTTGTGTGTTTCTTTAACGATCTAGATTCCGGCCCTAAACCTCATTATTAAAGAACAATACATCGTATCGTAAAATTTCAGCACCCCCTGAAATCCCTAGCACAAAATTATCGTTTACAAGACTCTAGAACAGTCACTTCAAGGATTTTTTTTTAAACCGCCATGAAAAATGGAAACCTGAACACTGACCAACTAGTTTGGATGTATCGAGATGGCTGCTAGCATACATGGTAACGCTAGGATGGAGGCTTGGCTATCCTCCCATAATTACCCCACCTCCCATAGAGAACTGTTCCTTCCACATCCACCGCCCCCCCGCCCACACGCCATCCCCCAACACCTCCAATCGAGTAACGCTTGCAGGTGCGTTCAGGAGCGGCGGGGAACACGAAGATCCAGGCATTCAAGAAATTTATGAGGCGGTGTAAAACCAGTAATAAACCGCGTAAATAAGTGTTCCCCTGATTTTAGTGCCAAGTGAAACGCACCAAGCTCAGTATTCAACCCGATTGATGATTTTTACGCGTAAACACCCGGATATCTCCCAATCACCTTGGCATCGACCAAAAAGGCTGAAGATGAAGAAACTGAGACGGGGTAGGATGCTTTCCCCGAACACAAATAAGGATAAACAATATGGTCTGTTATTACTGAAAATACTTCAAGAAAATGCAGAATTTGGACTTTCACATCAGGCAAGCTAGTGCAAGAATTTGTTTACAATAATGTGAAGAAAATTTGCCTCAACTGTAAAATCTAAGAGAAGATGAACTTCAGATCTTATAAAATTAAAAAGACTACTTATTTTTATAGTCTTTGTTAAGAAATTAATTAAAAACATACACCTTCCAGCCTATTAACTATAAAAGAAAAATAAAGGAAAATCAATTTAAATCTATAAGAAAGATACCAATATGAATGATTTAACATTTCAATATGAACTAAACGTTAACAAATATAAACATATACTATAATAAATAAAATACTTCAAAAACAGAAATAAACAAACATTGATATACTACTTTAACAAACAAAAAACTAACAGTACAATAAAATAAAACTTTCAAATTCTACCGGTAACCACTACCCAATACAAATAAAGGGATATATATATAATTTTAGCTCAAACATGCGTCAAAATAAAGAAATAAATCAAAGCGTCTGGAAACCCCGCATCCGGCTTCCATAAAGCGTATCACACATTGCAATCTGAAACCGATAGTTTATTGGCAGGGTAGAAATAGCATCATAACCACCCGAAAAATGTCCACGGGCCGCTAACATACGAATGCAAATGTGAGGAATGAGGCCACGTCCAATACATAAAAGACGAGAGAGAGAGAGAGAGAGAGAGAGAGAGAGAGAGAGAGAGAGAGAGAGAGAGAGAGAATGCAACGAATGCTGCCGAGTCCATCGTGTGTGTGTGTGTGTGTGTTTATGTGTGAAAGAGAGAGCGAGAATGAGAGAAATGTAAAATGTGGGGAATGATGTCACGTATATTATTTAAAAGCAGAGAGAGAGAGAGAGAGAGAGAGAGAGAGAGAGAGAGAGAGAGAGAGAGAGAGAGAGAGAGAGAGAAGGTGTGTTTATCCTGTAAATATAACTTTCCAAAGGACTTAGTATGCTGCTTATTTTGTGAAGTTGTTATTTATTTCATAAGTTTTATTTTGATCTGAAGGCCAGACTAAACCGACATCTGAATGTTAAGAAAAATCCTCACAAGAACGACAAAATGCAAAATATTCAGCTTCGCTTTACCCATACTCAAGAGCATCCTTGCGAAGGCGTGCGTTTGTTCATACAAATACCCATACACACCATCCATAGGGAAAACAACAATATTTATAAATGCGAGGTTAATAAAAATTCTATTTTAGAAAAAATATATTCTTTCCACTAGAAAGCAAACATCAGCAAGTCGCCATTTCAACTTTCGCAAAACTATACGATGCTACAAACCTAAACATGGCTAAAGGAAAACAGAAACGGTTATATGATTCAAAACCAAACACCGAAAGGAAATTTAACTTATGTAGTGTATCATGCATAAAGAAGAAATCAACTTATGTAGTGTATCATGCATAAAGAAGAAATCAAGAGAAAAAAACCATCAGAGCTTTAAAATACAACACTTCAAAGCTAATAAGAGTACTAAATGGCCCAAGTTACCCAATTACAGTTCTGCTTGTGCTAACGAGACCAGTCATTAAGGCACATGATTTTGTTAATTTAGAAAAGCGTAATAATAGCAAAAATAATATCATATCGGTTCTTAGGTTAAATATTCTAAGACTAGAGTGTGGACTATTCCTGAGATATGTCTTTTAATATTAATATACAAACATTCTTGAGAGAGAGAGAGAGAGAGAGAGAGAGAGAGAGAGAGAGAGAGAGAGAGAGAGATTGAGAGAGAGAGAAACAGAAAAGGTTATAATGAACTAAGTTCTAGTAGCCATGTACAGTATAGTTTACTTGTAGACAAGTTCCATCCCGGAGAGGTGGGATATTGCTTCGATGAGGCTCTTCTAAAAGAAGTAAACATCTAAGGTGACCGACAGAGAGAGAGAGAGAGAGAGAGAGAGAGAGAGAGAGAGAGAGAGAGAGAGAGAGAGAGAGAGAGAGAGAGAGATGATAGTAATCCCTCAAGAACCCACTTGACAACTAAAAAGCTGAAAAAATTAAGAAAAAAAAAAGACACTTCCTAAAGAAGCGGGACATATTTGTCCGACGCACATCTACGAGGGATACGTTTTAAAAAAGATGCAGCGTGCATGATGAATCCCTCCTAAACTCGAGGCATCTTTCATAAAACCTCATAAACTTCTTGACATTTTATTAAGGCCCAAGGTCTTCATGGCCGCTGACTTGCGAGAATTCTTTCTCGATGCAAATTGCTTCTTGAATTATTCACGTAAAAAGACCTCATTTTAGAGACCATAATTCATGACTCGTTCGACAAGCAATCATTTCTTGCGAGAATGTGGAGTTTTTAATCAAAATTTTGATGTTCCTTGCGAAGGGAAACATATTTCACTATCCTAGAATAACGTGGTGTAATATTTTTCGTCTGATGAAATTAACGCTCAGTAACGACTTACTCGTAAAGAACGGAATTCATGACATGAAAAATCTAGTAGATTTATTATTATTATTATTATTATTATTATTATTATTATTATTATTATTATTATTATTATTATTATTATTATTATTATTATTATTAGCTGTTCACCCATCTTAGTCGATGAGTCAAAGACATTAAATGTACACAGAAACATATTACAGTATATAATAAAATATTAAGTCGTCAAGAAGGAAAATGTGATAACTATGGGAAAATAAAGGAATATAGAACGCAACAAACTTATAAATATATAATATATATATATATATATATATATATATATATATATATATATATATACATACATACACACATATATACATATATGTATACATGTATATACACATATAGATGGATATATATAAAGCTTCCCCATTAGCGGCTTCATACACCTAAACAGAAGGTTCATCAATGGCATTCGAACCTCCCGTAAGTCTTTCACTCCATCTGTTGTACGGTTTCTAACAATCTTGCCAGATGGCTCTCAGGAAAATCGATTACAACTGGCGCTAAAATCATCTAGAAAACTGCTAAACTCAATCTTAAAGTAATAGAAAATCGCCTAATTCCACTGTGTATCCGTATTTATATATTCTAAATATAAATACAGTAGCTATGTACTGTATTCTAGTAAATGAGTATGACGTATTGACGTACTTCCTCTTCTTACATTTTATTTACATATCTTGTAGAATGATGTTTAGCAGTTCATCTTCATTGCCACTTTCTTCCGTGTGAAGGTCAATACTTTTGGGAAGTTGCAACTTCCACGAGTTTCGGACATTCTCTTCAGGCCATATCGTGCGTGAAGTCATGTGTTATTAGCGCCTGTTTTCATTTTACGTCTTAATTTGCTCTTAATGTGGTTCATTTGACTAAAAACTCGATTTCTGCAGTAGTGTGCGGGAAACTTAGGACTGTTACAGCAACTGACAGGTCGTGGTAAGGGCATAAGTTTGAAGCATCTTTGTAATCTCTAACCCCGGTCTAAAATTTTAAGTGTCCTTTATTTCACGCCATTTTACTAGTGTTATATTTGACCACTGGAGTTCAATTTTTGTGATATTTTCTGCAATGATATTCAAAGATTCAAGGAGAGGGGCAACAGAGTCTTTTGCATCACGGAGAGTATTTGCAACACTCAGCAGTGACATAGTTTTCAACATCTTTTCATTGTCTGGGAGCCTGTGGCGAAGTTCTTGGATGAGAGTTATCAAAACATGTAAGCATCGTTCCCGGAGTTTTTCCTCTCGATCCATAGGTAGATGCTTGGGTAGTTCTGAAAACTCTTTCTCATTTTCGTGTCCAAGATAAAGTCTGGGAACTAGATACTTTTCCAAATTACAGGCGAAGGGATCTATGCAATGCTGCCTTGAAGGAAGTATCACCCTTTTCACTAGATTTTCTTTCAAAGTGTCAAATCATCTAGTAATTTCATAGAAGTGGGTAAAATTTCGTTTTCTCCGTGGCCCTTCTCGAAAAAGTATGCATGTGGGGTCACAGTCATTAGATTAAAAAACCTTGTTCATTTCTGTTTTTTTAATTAAATAACGTTAAAAAATAAATAATTCCTTATCGAGTTCGACGTGCAACACAGTACATCTGTCAAATGTCATGAACACATTAATATCAAATCATAAATGTATACATCACTGCTCCCCTCTCTCTCTCTCTCTCTCTCTCTGCTGAGACTTAACTGTTGCGAGTCGATCCCTATCTCCCTCAAACAAGTCGTGTAGCTCGTAATATTTCCAGCAGTTACGAGCTGATACACATGAACAGAACGTGGGACTTTTAAGTGTCCAGTAGGTACGACTCCCTACCCCTACTCCAGGGCACTTCCAGATCTCACCTTCCCCTCAAGGTACAGTAATTCGAAACTGTTATTTACTTTCTGATTTAATAACTGATACATTTGAACACCCGAGTTATACAGAGGCTATAATTAACGTTTGCTTTAAAATTGAAAACCGGCTAGAAAATGGCTGAAGAATTTGGGTTTTCGGCTGGCTTTTTCCGGCTGTCGGCTACATGCAATGCTTTTTGGTTAGATGTAGCCGGATCCGGCTAAATCTAGCCAAAAACGGTTAATCCGTCAACACTGCTTTCTAAATTTTCCTCTCGTCCTTCCTGCCAATGTCGAATTGTACTTTTTCAACAATGTATAGTCGTTCAAAAAAAAAAAGAAAAGAAAAGAAAAAAACAATCGGTTTTATCAAATTATCCCTTTAAAACACTGAGGCAGAGGGAAAACATTCTTCAAATGACTATCCCGGGGGTACAAGAGCTTTCAACCGTACAATTTCGTCAGACTGGAAGAAATTGTCAGACTGGAAGAGGGAAGACGGACAACCTACAGTCAAATCTAAAGAGAAAATTTGAAAAACTCACTGACGATCGCCTTTGGACATGGAAGGTACAGTAATTAAAAACGGCATTTTGTCATATGGAAAATTTTGATGAAGAAGGTGCGTGTGCGTTTGGATACATTTTATAATTTCAAATCTCAACAAAACCAAAACCTTTGACTATAAGATGGCCTTTTTGATTCACTGAAAATTCAGCGATTTTCCACATCAGCTGTATAATATTCATAAAGGACCTGTTATTAACATTAAATTCTCGTGGTAAAATTATTTCCTCCAAACGTTTCAGGAACGCCTTGTCTGAACTGGAAGTAATACAAATTTCATAACAATAAGGCCGATACATTAGATAAAACAGATAACGTGACATCTGTCTCATAAATGGAAGATTTATAGAGTGACAGCAGTACACAAACGAATTGTTGTTACTTAGCTTTCCACTAGTCCTCCAATGTTTCCATATTATCACTGAATTTAATTGAACATAGAATTTAGGCCAAAGGCCAAGCACTGGGACCTATGAGGTCATTCAGCGCTGAAACGGAAATTGACAGTAAAGGGTTTGAAAAGTGTAACAGGAGGAAAACCTCGCAGTTGCACTATGAATCAATTGTTAGGAGAGGGTGGAAAGTAAGCCGGAAGAAAGAGATTATGAAAGGAGGTACAGTAAAAGGAACGAAAGGGCTTGCAACTAGGGGCCGAAGGCACGCTGAAAAGAACATCAAGTAATGCCTATAGTGCACTGCATGAGGTGCACTGACGGCAGTACCCCCCTCCGGAATCCATATCGTCATGGATTGGTTCATATTCATAACATGAAAGAAAATCATTCTTTGGGACCCATAATTAGTCCTATAGGCTGATTCGTAAAATCTTTCAAATCATATAGAAATGTATCTCCGTTGTTTGGAACTATTAATTTATTAGACCTAGCGGAAAAAATGAACGGCATCACGATTTCCATTAATCCCTGATGTACCTTCTTTATTTAAAAAAATATTTTTTGAATCAGTATTAGAATATCTAAAAATAATAATAATAATCAACTTACCAGACTGGATTTATCACTAACGCTTGGTTAAACTGTGTACTTAACTGAATTGTGTTTTGGGGGATTGTTAGCTCATATTTAATTATTATTCTATGGTATGGCAAGGGCCAACTCAGTGTCACAGTCTCAAATTTTTACATGGATTTTTTAAAATTATATTTATATTATTAAAATATATGCACCACAATTTCGGTAGGTAGCAGAGATTTTGGTTATCCTATCTAAGAAAACCTATTGGCAAAATTTAATGAACAAGTTCCGTCTATCAACTTTACTCTAGAAATGGAAAATGATGATTGCTGGCGTTTTTCTGATATTGTTATTAGAAGTGAACCTTTACAGTATTAACATAGCATACGGCATTTACAAGAGCAAAAAATGATTTAACTTATGTACATTATTTTTCGACATCTTGTTAATATGTAAATCTGTATTATCTGCAGGTTAAGTATCGTCAGTGTTGACCTCTAGGATCAGTGAACTACATAACATTAACCAAATTCACCAAGCTAATATCTGAGGTTCCTGCTACAATAAAGCTGTGAAAACATTCTATAATAAAAGTGACGGGAAGAAAGATTTACCAACGAACATCCTTTATTTGCCTTATTTCACCGACTGTGAGGCCATCGCATAAATATTGTAATTTTTTTTTTCAAACAGAAACAATATTCCAAAAAACACGTCTGAAAGAAATTGTCCCAACACATCAACAACATACTTTATAAAACTCTTGAGTGGATCGTGATTCACTTCCCTTAAGCCAGGCGATCAAGAAATTCATTTTTTGAATAGATCTACATATGCATTCCCTTAGAATGGGCCATAAGAATAATGTATCTTGTGTACACTAAGTGAAAATCGCACAGCAGTGGTTGTTAAAACAGAATATCAACATGTAATAGAACTGTCTGTGGGGACCTCTTACACTATCGATTGATACAGTTATCAAATGAAAATCATAATAATCTAAGTCCGTGTCTATTTGCCTTGACTACATTTTACAATATGTTCTAAGGAGATTTAATCCAGGACAGCTGTCCCTCATCTGAAGACCAGCCTCATATATATTGACCTGTAGAGGCTTAAAATGGTTTTAGACTCCCATAATCTTAGTTCATTTTCTAGGTGAAAGTTTCCTTTGTAAACTTCGTTTTCTATTGTATGCACAAGCTCTTGCACTGCTGTGTTCTCCTGAAAGGAGGTATCTCTACTGTAAGTGAAAAAGAGGTCACGGCTAAAGTATTTGCATCGTAGTTACGAAACCTACTTTTAAACAATCATCATCCAAGGGCATATCGTTGCAAGTAGTTGTTATGCGAAGAAAACTGAAGTGACGAAAAATCGATTGTATATGAAACTCGAGAGACTCCTTAAATGGCTATCTGCAACCAACTGTCCAAGGAAAACGCAACGTACTATTGACGCAACAACACTAGCATAGACTTTTTTAAATAATGGAATCACTCATGAATTCTATACCTACGTACCGCTAAGCAATCAACAATAAAAACGGCTCTCGTTAACGTAACGGCCACCCACCAGTTTTAAGCGTCCATATCGAAAAAAGTGAAACTCACCATCGCAGGAATATTGACGACCGGGATAATCGAGATGCATGGCTCCGTGGCATGCGAACGGGAAAAGCAGAGGAGGAATAAGAATGATGCTGATCCATCAAAAGTCAGCGTCTTTAACGAGTCCTCCAGAGGACATGCAAGAGCGCCACAAAAGGGAAGAAAAATGGGGGTTGGGGATATGAGGAGAGGGAGTAGCTACCTTCGCATGAGGAAGTGGTAAAGAAAGGCAACTTTGTAAGGAGGGAGAAGGGCAAAAAGTAGGGCAAAAAGTATGTATGTAAAAATTCTTAAGCCAATCTCTTGCCGCCTCTCTCTCTCTCTCTCTCTCTCTCTCTCTCTCTCTCTCTCTCTCTCTCTCTCTCTCTCTCTCTCTCTCTCAAGCAACTGAGACGAGACCACACGCATGAGCACTTACGAGTAATTTGGAGAGGGGATGATCCCAGCGTTGGATATTCCATGACATCTCGTACTGAAACATATCCGCAATGGGCTGCCTCTTTGCACTATCACACACCGAAAGCATCCGGATACACAATTTAAATTTCTTCGCGTTTCTAGAGCAAACCAAACCATACAAAACTTACAAACACTTAGGTAAAACGTGAAGAACCTTGACCAAATATTAAAAATACCAATGACAATAACGAGCATTTCGATGCAAAAAATACAGTGCACAAATTAAATTATATTTAGCCCGATGGATTCTATAAAAAAAATCTACACTTTTTCAATAACACCTAATGACTAATACCAAAATTAGTTTGTCTGTGTTAAACCAAGGCAACTAATTGCATGACGAATGAATATAAGTATACAGTAACTTCTCAAAGAAAAAACTTCCATGGAAATCGACCAGCCTATTTTCTAAGAGGATTTTGAAAATAATCTTTACAGCTTTTATAGAGCAGAGCAGCACACAGCTCTGATAATGTAACAAGCATTCTATTTACAAATGACAGTCGAAATATTAACAAAAACAAGGAAAAAAACACAGTTTGCACATACACGATGGTAAATGAAAACCAGAATGAATTCTGGCAAATGAGAACCAGTTTTGTTGGCTACGTTACACGCATGTAATTCTGGAAACTGAGGAGTAGTGTAATATCTATAATCCTTTGAACAATAATAGCCAAGGGAAAGATGTATCCATACACTTAACAGCCCAAGATCTGAGGATTACGGAATACGAATGAGGGATCCGGATAAAGAGCAATTTCTATGCGGCCTTCGAAGACCCTTTTAATCCGAGGAAATCTTTTGGGAAAAAACGTGAGAACTTGTCTTAAAACCATAACAAAAATTACTTTACAAAGGGAAAATGTAACTTAAGTTTACGAATATCAAAGAACATATGAATAAATGCTATACACGTACGCGTGCACACACACACACACGTATATATACTGTGTGTGTATATGTGTGTGTATATATATATATATATATATATATATATATATATATATATATATATATATATATATATATATATATAAAAACTAAATGTAAAACACTCCCTAAGTCGTTGGGTGAAAGGCATACGGTAACATTATGAGCGTCCTCCGATAAAACTTACTGTAATTGAAACCACTAGTTGTAGAATATTGTTATTTGAAATTGCACACTGGGTTGATTTAAGATGAGAATTTGAAGCGTTAAAGACAGAATACTCCAAATAAAACTAATACATGCATCACAGAAGCAAATATGGACTGAAAAAAGATTTTCCTATGAGGTGAAATACAATCAAGCAATGAACAGTGTGACGAACTAAGGCAAAAGTGCCTTACAACTTCATTTTGCGTCCACATTACTTATTTTGCACCAGTCAAAATCCCCTGTTCTACTTCTTTTCTGTCGCTCTTTCCAATTGTTGTCCATTCTTACCAATCTGAAGCAAACGAATAATAATCGCTTACAAAAGTAGGTTCAGAGCGAATTGTGCCGTCACCAAACAAATTCTACAACCATGTGCACATCACTACAACATCCTATTTCCGACCCTAATCCTTTTCCTTTTCCCTCTCCCCCTCCTACAATAACTTAGGTGATGGACCAAGCGAATAATAATAAGGAAAGGACGTTTAACTGCCAAGGACTCGAGAAGGGTGAAGAGTAATCGAGTTTCAGAATCAAGGGTGGACGCGGATGTCGATAGCAGACGTGTGCCTATGGGATCTCGGGGATCTCCAGGGACGCAAAGCTTAAGGGAAAGTTAGTTATGAGAGACAGAGAGTTTAGGGGTACGCGAGGTACAGACATGTCCTGGTACAAAATTATTTAGGGGGACAGAACGGGCAAGGACTTCAACAAAAAGACTAAAAGAGTATATAAAGCAGATTGAAGAACACACAATAACACACACACGTGCGCACGCATGAGAGAGAGAGAGAGAGAGAGAGAGAGAGAGAGAGAGAGAGAGAGAGAGAGAATTTATGGGTACATGAGGTACATACATGTCGAAGTACAAAGCTATAGAGAAGGAGAGAACAAGGCCAAGATTTTTTTTTCATTAAAAAGACTACAGAAGCATATAAAGATAAATGACTAACATAAACAAGCACGTATGCACAGAGATTGACTGACTGAATACAGGTACTAAAACTGGGGTCACAACACCTGAGGTTACTGACGCCTTAATAAATAAAACAAGACACTAAAAAATAACTTTATAAATAATATCATATAACAAATATCTAAACACATATATATATATATATATATATATATATATATATATATATATATATATATATATATATATATATATATATATATACTACTTTATAATCATATCTATTCACATATATTATCTATACATGCACATATCGGATTTGTGTACAGTTTAAAATTTATTGAGGAGGCCCGCCTTCCAAACAAAGATGCACAACTGCTCCATATTACAATCCTTACCGAGAATTGTAGCGAGGATAAAATGTCCTTCCCTGTTGCGTCCCCAGGACAGGAACCCATGTCTTAAATTCCCAAGACTGGGACATTCGACCAGTAAATATCTCACAGTCAAGGGGACAATACAGTCATCGCAAAATGCAGCGAGAGAGAGAGAGAGAGAGAGAGAGAGAGAGAGAGAGAGAGAGAGAGAGAGAGAGAGAGAGAGAGAGAGTTAGTTTAGGGGTACACGAGGTACATACATGTCGAGGTACAAAGTTATACAGAGGGAGAGAACAAGACAAAGATTTTAACTTTCAATAAAAAGTCTCTGCAAGCAAATAAAGAGGAATGAGTAACATACACAAGCACGTATGCAGAGAGAGAGAGAGAGAGAGAGAGAGAGAGAGAGAGAGAGAGAGATGATGAGTAAAAACGAGAGGAGGGGAAACAAGTAGACCTATGGGAATTAAAACAACTTCGCTCCCAGTTCAAAATATTTGCGAGAAAGGGAGCGAGAGCAAAAAGTAGTGCGGGAGTAGCGAGGAGGGACCTTTAAGTGATTCCGCTTGGAATATGGAAAGGGGCTACTGTTCTGTTTGAAGACGTGAAAAGGGAGGGTTGGATGGGCTTCCCCGGTAGAGGGGTTGGGGAAGCAGGAGGGAACCGTGTGTGAGCAGCATATTATTTTGAGGCATGCGCCATAAGAATAGGTGTGCTTGTGTTTAAACGTAGTCGTTGTTGGTTCATCTTTTGTACGAGAATAATTTTGTTTGTACTTCCAGGGGCATAAGGGGGTACATTTTTCAGGGTAATAATTATTTATTCATCTACGTCTCTCCCCCCCACCAAACAAAATTTCCCACAAGTTAGATGAAGTGGTATTTAAGTACAAACAGACATACTATACATACACAGACATACTATACACACACACACATATATATATACATACAGGTATACCGGGTGTTTCGAAATTAGAGGCGGCCCCCTCCACAGAACAAATGGAAAATTATGAAGTTTCCTGCTATAGCCTATCTCCAAGTACATTATTTTAAGTTTCTATTAAGCTATTTTTCATTTTACATTTCTTGTATTTTCAGACTGAGTGACAGAGTTAGATACAGCCATGGCCAACGACTCTGAGGAAATCAGATGGACTGACCCCGAATCCGGGCTATAACCTTCAGAGAGGCCAGGGATGCTGGCACATCCTTCATTTCACATTCATGATTAGCTAAATATATTAAAAGAGATGAAACCTTTGTTAAACGAAACTGGAATAAAAATCCATATGACCGTCATCATGAAAAGAGTGAGAATCTTGGAAGGCCTGAAGTCCTTTCTCAGCAGTCAAAAGACATCATAGCTGAGGCAGTGGGCAGACCAAGAAAGTCTTTATGTAAATTGGCGCTTGAACTAGAAACAAAAAAGGGGAAAGAAGAGTAGTTATAGTGCTGTATATCGTGAGTTGAAAAAATCTGGTATCAAACCAATTCATGTTATCAACAAGCCCAACATCACTCAGCAACAGAGAGAAGACCGTGCATGGTTTTGTGGTTCATTTCTTAAAGATTGGGATGAAGCTGACTTTCTCCATGTTGCCGCATCAGATGAGTTCTTCATTTACACAGTGAGGATGCCAAATCATAAAAATGACATCATTTGGGCTGAAAAGTTGGATGATATCAGCGATGATGTGCTCTCTCGCCAAGTTGTGAAATTTCCTGAATGTTTGGGAATTTTTGTCTGTTTCACAGCCAAATGGTTAATGTGGATGATCAAAGAAAAAGGACAGTCATGGAATGGCGAATACTTCAGAGAAACTGTTCTTACTGGTGGAGTATTTCCTTTCCTCAAAGATCCTGAAAATGTGTTATCTGTTGAAGTCACACTTTTGCATGATAAGGCACCATGTTTCAAGGCTCTTCAGGCACAGGCGCTGCTTCGAAACAGTGGTATCGCTTTCTTCTCGTCAAGTGAATTTCCAGGTAGCTCCCCAGACCTTAATGTGTAGGAAAACATTGGTAGTATCTTAAAGGACTGTGTTGAAGCACGCACAGTGAACTATGATGGTATACCAAGCCTCGACGACCTGCGAAGAGAGGTGACCAAGTGCTCAGGAAATGGAGTTTGAGTCTCAGCTTTTTTATGCGATTTGCTGAAATCATACCCCTCAAGAATGTGGTTTGTGGTACAGGCAGATGGAGGCCACACAAAATATTAAATACTCTGAGAGAAACTTGAATAAATACCTGTTCTGAATTACTTTGTTTTTGTCCATATCAATTTTAGTTGATGCTGTAGAGGGGGCCTCTAATTTCAAAACACCCTGTATATACAGTATGTACATTATACACATTATATATTAATATATATATATATATATATATATATATATATATATATATATATATATATATATATATATATATATATATATATACATATATATATATATACTGTATATATATATATATATATATATATATATATATATATATATATATATATATATATATATATATATATATATATATATATATATATATATATATATAATATTATGTGACGTGCCTCACCGGAGGCAGGTCACAATCTTTATTACCAAGCGAGACAAAACTCTTTACAAGAGTGCCTTTAAATCATAAAACACCTTAGTAGCACCTACCTTCTTTTTTCCTTCTTTTGGAGCAAAAAAAAAAATTTATTAACATGTGGCTGTATATATATATATATATATATATATATATATATATATATATATATATATATATATATATATATATATATATATATATATATATATATATATATATTTTTCTACGTTTTTCAGTGGTTTTAGTTTGAAATATACTTTCCTGTGAGACAGGTAGCAACAATTTTAGAGTGTTTCGCCTTGTGATTCTGACTCCGTGGAGTGGGAAAACGTAAAAAGAGAGAAAGAAACAAAGGAAAATTTCATATGAGCATAGGGCTCTGGTTACTGATATTACGTAAAACAAGTAGGCAGAATTTAAAGGTGTATTTACATAAATGATATCAGTGGAAAAGAGAGGAACTCAAGTAGATTACTATCCTGAAGGAGATTCCTACTGGATTGAATGAAACTAGGATTCAGACACAGTCGGCTTCCACGAATAGAATCCCTCTGAAATGAAAGATATGCACATTATAAGCCAGTAATGAAAATAGACAAAAAGATAATGAATTGACCTGCACTTTGAGGGTGCCAAAGGTAATAAAGAATTAATACTGCGAGTAAAGAGGCGCACGGACGATAGACAAGGGAGATTTCGGCTTTGCTCTTTAAGCAAATATTTACAGTTTGCGTGACTGAAATGGGGCTCTTCCAGGGCACTTTACCTTAGCAGATTTTCCGAGGGCGCGTAGAAGGCGGTCCGTGGATGACTTGCGATTTCCGGGGGCGAGTTTCTTCCACGTGGTGAGATGCAAGGGCTTCCGTAAAGGGGCAAGGCGATGGGGACTCCTCGAAACTCCAAGCAATGGCGTGTGGGCTCGGAATACGATTAGAGGGGCGCAGTATGCTGGAAAGGAGCCACGTGGTTAGGATGCAAAGGGCATCGATGGGGCCAGGTGTTCGAGGGCGTCTTCACTCCATATCTCAGCCGCGTGTGTGTGTGCGAGACCTATAAGTGGGCTTTTTTCCTTTTATCCCCTCCTATGGAGACACGGGTCGCCCAACACACAGATCTTTGCTCATTGCACCTGCTGCCATAGAGGTTTTAACCCCTGTAGAACGCCCAAACCAGATTACTTTTGCCTCGAAGGAAAGATCTTTATCAAACATGGGAGCGCCTTTAATCTTTTAACCCTTGTTTTTAAGTTGATAGACAGATGGTCTATCGATCGGCCGGCTGGCAGTAAATGAACAACCAACAACAACAAAGGAGGGGAGGTAGTGCTGGCAGATTCTTGCTAATCATAATACCTCCCATACAAGATGATGTACATACCTCCTTCGGTGTATACGCCGATATTCAAGAATGGCTTGACAAATGCTTCGTTACTCTGCATTCTGCCTTGCAATGAACTTTACTCTAAGGTTTTATGAAGCTGAGACATTACTTTTAATAACACATTGGGACAATTTTTCGTTAACAGAGCCTTAAAAGTGATTTAAACACTTGCAAGAATAATTACTTTAGATTTGGTTACCACTGGTAACTTTATAATGTAAACTCGAACAATTGTGAATTAATTAAGATTATAGGACCACGTATATGAGGCTATGGCCAACAAATGAAAAGAAAGGTTATTGTTCAAGAATTAAAATACGGTTACTTAATTTTAGATAAAATGCATGCGGTTAGTACAATCTGCCTTGAAGAGAGCTGTGTAAAATGAAAAACAGCGTTTATTTTTGTAAATGACATCCCCTTTAAATACTGTGACTATACATATTCGCATTGATAATTTATCTTACGTTTTAGCGTCACTTTGCTTAGCGGCCCACACAGTTTTGACAGCTGTATGCGGTAGTATTCGCGAGTTTTGGTCGCTAGTAAACCTCGCTAATTTTGCCGTCCACTGCCTACTCAATGTATGGCGGGCGAGCAGACAAGATGTGGGGTGGACGAGCAGCAATCTTGGAAGGAATGGAAGGGAAAGGGATAATAACAAAGGAAAATTAGCAGGCGTTACGAATGAAAACTTGACCGCGCCTTGAAAGGAGGGACACGTCCTCAGAGCTTACGGGGCATTTTAAATCACAGGCAGAGTTTATGACTCAGCGATTCATTAAAATAAAGATAACTAAATGACTAAAAGAAAGTAAATGATATTGTGAAGAGCTAAGGGAAAAAGTGGATTTTTATTTGTGTTAGGCAGGAATTTGCCGTCAACGCCTGTGATTACAGCCCGGACCTCTTCAGTCCCAGAGGCGGAAAGTGCACCGAAGAGCGACTCCTTCAGGAGGGCTGACACGCCGCCGGTGCCAAGGCAGCATGGGCGCAAAGGCGTGCCACTTCTCACTCTGTTATTCTTAATGATTTATACATTGTGTGGAGAACGGTATCCATGTTAATTGCCTCTTGTGGGGATAATTTAAGGGAAGATTAATAGAAGGTGATAAGAGATAGAAGTTCCTGAGGAACGGAAGAAGATAGAGGAGGGTCTGACATCCCCTTCTGGATTAGGGGTGCCAAGACCTTCGAAAAATGAAATGGTGGCACAGGTGCCAGGGGAGCTCTAGAGCTCTTTGTAAACTACCTGGAAATTCCCACGCCCGTGGTAATTTACGCTCGACACTGTTAATGGGACGATGCGTCCTCGGCCGGGGAAGCGGAGCCCGCGACCGGAGAGGCGGCGGAGTACCACTGGGCCTGCTGATCGACAGCTGACGCGAGAGTGTTCCGTCTTGAGTTCTACCACTTGATCCGTCGCGACTCTTGTAGTTCATCGGCCAAGTGAGATAACCAGAATCCACAGCTTGCAATTGCGTCAATGACAGGACTGAGGCCGAAGAAGGTCGGGGGTAAAGTGTTCATGAGTATCGATGACCAGCTCCAGGCCTGGGTTGCGGTGCCGCACCTGCAGGTGAGCTTCATGATGGTCGGGAGGAACCGTCTCTCGGCCCGGCCTTGAGTAGCCAGTGCCAGGCCGAGAAGAGAGGGGTCCTGAGTTGGATCCGTGGTGGAGATCGTAACAGCCTCACCAAGCTGGCACTAGGAGCAAGATCAGCGCTATCAGAAGTTTCTTGGGCTCGTCGGTCAGGGCCCAGGACAGCTTGGCCCTGCTCGGGGCATGCAAGTGGCACCCGGCAGAATTTGGCATCTCTGAAGGAGATCTGATTGGGAGCCCCTGGCACTGGCACTGAGGCAGGGCCGGGCACTGGGGTGGATCGAGAACCGATCAGAGGACCTGCTATAGTACTCTTGGTGCTTTGGTGGGGACTGCACGTCCTCCAGGTACCCAGGGATGATCTTGACCTTTGTAGGAAAGCGGGGAGGCTTACTCGCGCCGCGGGAATGATTCGGGAATGGGGACCCCTAGTTATGCGTGATTTCGGTGGGGACTGAAGTCCTGTCAGGATGACGTCATAGCCTCGAGGAGATGGCTTTGCTACTGCAAGGTGCAGATTTTGGATTGGTAGTCTTGTGACTCTCATGGGTGGACCGTAGGAGTATCATTTTAAATTGATTTATTCCCTCGATCGTGACGGTTTCCCGTCTGTGGCGATATGGCTCCGTAAAGGAACTCTGTCCCGCCCGGATGAGGAGATTTGTGCCTTGAGTCCTCGAATGCAGTGACTCGGCGCCTTGGGCTCGCTACCTCGTGGAGGGCCACCATTATACAGGCCCTTCGGCGGGAGGGCCTAATGACTGAGGATCTGTGACGGCCAGCGGCCGGTCAGGAGTATTTACTTTATTATTAAATGGGCATTTTTGCCCGTCTGGGAATAAGCCATAGACCTTGCGCGTGCAGGTCTGGCTAAAGTCTTTCCGCACTGCTGTGGGCGCGGGCGAGTTGTTGTCGGTTTTCGGAGAGGAGCCGGTTTCTTGTTCGGCACTGTTGGAGAATACTGTTTCTTGCAATAATGGCAAGTTAGGGGCTTGCCAGCGTTCCCATTTTGTAGAGAATTTGAACCTCCGAGAGGGGCGGGGATTTATCTTCCGCCCCATGGATCCTTCTTGAGGTGGTGGGTTTCCCACTATCTGCTGTCAGCTTTCGGTGAGTGTTGCTGGGGCCTTTCACTATATGGGTGGCGAGGCAGGAGGCGTGGCGCGGAAATGCTCGAATTTAAACCGGCGCCAGTACCTGGTGTTAGTGCTCGCCGAATCGAGCCATTTTGTCGCGCCAGCTCGAGATGGTCGCCCCGTCGGACCAAGTCTGGCCTGCTTCTCTGGGCTGCTCTCTCCGCGTCTCCTCCACCGCTCGGGAGGGCAATCTCGTCTGTATCGTAACTGCTTGGCGTCACGGCACGGCTTCCCGATCGTCCTGCGGAAGGCGTGGTAGGCGAGGCCTTTCCGCCCAAGATTTAGTGAGAACAAGGAGGGTTCCGCGGGGAGAGATCGCAGCACTCAGGACTGCGTTCGGCCGCTCAAGCCATACTTCAGGCTCGGACTCCGTCCATTTTGGCATGAGCAGTGAGCTTGGCTGAGGGCACGCCATTCCCGCGGCAGGGGCGGGGGTAGCGTGCTGTCGTTCTGGCACCTGGAGCTCATGGGGCGTTCTCTCTCTCTCTCCTCACGTTCTCTCTCCCTCTCTGCCGCGTTCTTTATCCTTCTGCCGCGTTCTTTTCCTCCCCACGTTGTTCAGAGCAGGCCGTTTCCCTCTCTCTCTCCTCACGTTCCTCTCCCTCTCTTCACGTTCCTTCTCTTGCTCTCTCAGCGCCGGCATCGTCCACTCGCTCTTGAACCCATGCTCTCAGATCTTGCCCGATAGTCCCATGTCCTTCCCGAAGCGGACATGCAAATTTCGAAAATCCTCGTTTTGTTGGGCTCTGGTAGTATCATCTTGGAATAATGGGTATAGGATATATCTGAAAAGACTCTTTGTTAAAATTGGATGTGTCTTGGAAAGAGCGTGGATTCTTGGCGAGCGAGTTTTAATATGTCTCGGAAGGCATTAGTTGGTTACTGTCACGCTCGGACTTGGCGGCTGGCGTGAAGTTAGGGAGGTTGTTCCTAACGAACTAGAATGATCAGTCCATGGGAGCTTAGATGTGTATGAACTACACTATATAATGTCTCAAAAGTACTTAATTTTTGGGTTCCCGCGGAATGAAATTCGCCACGTGCGACGTAGAATTTTGTATGAGTCTCTGAGGACTGGGGTTTGGAGAAATTCTGCTTCACGTGTGGCCGTAGAATTTTACGTCTCAGGACTGGAATTTGGAGAAATTCTCGCCACGTCTGGCCAGTAGAATTTTAGGAGTCTCTGAGGACTGGAATTTGGAGAATTCTGCATCACGTGCGTGAATTTTAGGAGTCTCCTGAGGACTGGAATTTGGAGAAATTCTGTACGTGCGGCGATAGAATTTTAGGAGTCTCTGAGGACTGGAATTTGGAGAAAATTCGCCACGTCTTTGGCGTGGGAGCCACCCAGGAGTCTCTGAGGACTGGGAATTTGGAGAAATTCTGCGCCACGATGCAGCGTGGGTGCAAAGTCGCCAGGACTTCAGAATTTGTGGAATTTGGAGAATTCTCGCCGCGTGCGACGTAGAATTTTAGGAGTCACTTAGGACAGGTGATTCGTCCCTTAGGACTTAGAAATTACTAACGGAAACCAAAGAAAAATGTATGCTGAAATGAATGGGGAAAGAGAAAAAAAAAAATGCTACCTGCACCTTGGGCATGGGCGGGTGGGGGAGTGCAGGTCGTCTGGCCTTTCGGAGTTATTTTTAGATTCTGTGTGAATGAACCCGTATATGTATACCGTCTGGGATTCAGAGAATTCCCAGTCGTCTGAGAGGATAACAGTACAACTGGCCAGTAATTTCCCTATCATGGAGTTTTAAATTTGCTTTCCTAACACCTACTAGAATACTAACTACGCTGAGAGAATTTCAGCAATGCAAGTGAAACTCCATCGTGTCCCATTAGGAATTTGTGTCAGCGCCTAAATAACAGTTAAGCTAATTCGAAATGTGAAGTAAGGATTATCACAGAGGAATTTCTTTCTGCATATTCCTCGAAGCAAAGAATATGGTAAGGATTTTAACACAGAGGAATTTCACTTTTATTCCTCGAAGCAAGGATAGTTAGCACTGGTTATTTCTTCTACCTATCCTGAAGGCATGCATACTTGAATCTAATGCGGCGGTTCTTTTCCTCTCAGTGATTACATCGTCCTATTTCTAATTCTAAAGGAACAGTCCACGATTGTAAAAAGGTTTGCTAAGATTAACATTACTTGTGGAATTTTCTGGATCTGTGCTGGTTTTACACAAAAAGGTTCAATAACTGTCTCGTACCCAGCTTAGCTTTTACACTATGTAGCTGATCTGGCAAGTTACAAATGCAATAAAGCAACACTAGAGGAACTGCAACTGCAAAGAACGAGATCTGGCAAGGTCGCCATTTCACGATTTTTCCGTGGTTTAGTTTGAAATATCTCCACCATGAGACAGGTAGCAACAATTTAGGGTAATTTAGCCTTATGATTCTGACTCCGTGGAGTGCAGAGGCTTGGTAAAAAGGAAAACAAGGGAGAATTTCATATGAGCATAGGGCTCTGGTTACTGAGGAAATATTCGTAAAACACCATTAGGCAAATTTAAAGAGTGTATTTATAAATGATATCAGTGCGGGAAGAAGACTCAAGTAGATTACTATCTGAAGGAATTCCTACTGGATTAGATAGGCAGGATTCAGACACAGTCAAAGCTTCCACGAAATAGAATCCCTCTGAAATGAGAGATATGCACATTATCATAGTAATGAAAATAGACAAAGAATAATGAATTCGAAGCTGCACACAGGGTGCAAAGGGTAATAAAAAATTAGCATACTGCCGATGCAAGAGGCGCACGGACATTAGTGAGAGATTTCTGGCTTTCTCTTTAGCTTAAATATTCTGAGACAAAGCGAGCTGAAATGGGGCTCTTCCAGGGCACTTTGCCTTCTTAGATTTTTCGAGAAGCGCGTAGAAGGCGGTCCGTGGATGACTCGATTTCCGAGGCGGGATTTCTTCCACGTGGTGAGATCAGGCTTCCGTAAAGCGGCAAGCGATAGGACTCCTCGGGGAAACTCAAGCAATGGCGTGTGGGGCTCGAGGAATACGGTCGGGGGCACGAGGAGAAGTATACTTTGGAAAGGGCCACGTGGTTTAGGATGCAGGGCATCGATGAGGCCAGGTGTTGGTGTCTTCACTCCATATCTCCAGCCCGCGTGTGTATGTCCAGAGACCTCGTGGGCTTTTTCACCCCATCCTCTATGAGGCACAGGTCACGCCCAACACAGATGCTTTGACTCATTGCACCTGCTGCCCGCCAGAGGTTTTGTACCTGTAGAAACGCCCAGAAGCCAGATTACTTTTGCCTCCAGGAAAGATCTTTATCAAACATGGGAAGCGCGCTTTAATCTTTTTAACCCTTGTTTTTAAGTCGATGAACAGATGGTCTATCGATGACGAAAACTGGCAGTAAATGAACAACCAACAACAACAAAGGAGGAGGTAATTTGCTAGCGAATTCTTGTAATCATAATAATATATATATACATATATACATATATATATATATATATATATATATATATATATATATATATATATATATATATATATTTTATATATATATATATATATATATATATATATATATATATATATATTTTATATATATACATATATATATATATATATATATATATATATATATATATATATATATATATATATATATATATATATAATGGTATGTTACCTGCCTCACCAGAAACAGGGCACAATCTTGATTACCGAGCGAGACAACCCCTTACAAGAGTTCCTTTAAATCATAAAATACTTTAGTAGCACCTAACTTTTTTCTTTACTTTGGTACAAAAAAATTATTTATCATCATGTTTGGCCGCTTATGTATTTTTCTGAATGACAGACAAAATGCACTCAACTTCTGGGATATTTTACTACGTTTATTACGTCGTTGCGAATTACGTCGTTGCGAATTAAGTCAAATTTTACGTGAATCGGTGAGTTCCCAAAGTAAATGGGTGCTTATATAAGGGTGAATTAAAGTAGATTCTGATGGCATACAACCAAATGAATGTACTCTCTGCACTTTTATATCGATACCAAGTTTCACAAGTAGCCTTTGCAGATAGATGCAAAATAGCATACATTTTAAAATGTATGAGATCTGTAACTTTTCGTGAAATGAGAAAAAAGATATTAATCAGGACAAAAATGTGAAAATAATAACGCATGGGTGTGTCTGCTGAGTCATCAACAGCCAGTGTCTAGTTCCACCTAGTTATAGCTTGGGTGGGGATGTGGCTTGGGCGATGATAATATGTGTGTGTGTGTGCGTGTGTGTTTTCAATCACTAGGGCACTGAATCACATTTCTGCTCTCACAACACACGCTTGACGGATTTATTCTTAAATGAAGGATGAAACTTAATACGGTTAAAGGAGTTAGACAGCTACATGGGATGTGTGCAAAGATACACCTCCCCTTTCCACCACCCCGCCTCCCAAGAAAACCAACTGCTATATACTACAAGAGGGCAAACCTGCCCCCTCCCACCCCAACCCCAAAATGCCCACCAGTTCGGTTAACTTCCAGAGCAAGACAGGCACCGTGTGTACAAAAAATTATATAAATACTGTATTTAATGAACACAGCTGTCCTTGCTACATATAAAATAATTGCATGACGCTACCAAATTGTGAATTTACTGTAATTCAGTGAACAAAACCCATAAACAGAACCACAAATGGTTTTCAATTATGGGACTTGCACCACTGACCCACCTCTTTAGTGCAGATATTTGCTGACAACTTACCTGAAAATGAAAAAAAATTATATATATATATATATATATATATATATATATATATATATATATATATATATATATATATATATATATATATATATATATATATATATATATATATATATATATATATATATATATATATATATATATATATGTAAATATACAATATTTATATACAGTATATAAACTGAAAACCTGAAAACATGAAAAATAAACACAGAATAAGGAATAATTTCTTATTATTGCGTAAATACAGGTAAAAAGTTTTTTTATTTAACTAATACTGACAGAACAATATTCAGCATTGATTTTTATTACCTAAACCAATATACACAAAAACTATAAACTTTACTAAATAATACAAATTATTAATAGTGGTTGTAATAAATTAACTGACAAAGCTACATTAATTCATTATCACATACCTAACACCTAAGGTGACTCATGCGACACAAATTAAAAGTAACATATTCAATAATTACCAAAGTTTTAAATCTCATTTCAAAATTAATTCAAAAAGCCTTAATAAACAATACTGTTAGTAAAAAAAATGTAATGTTTCTGAGAAAACTATATTTTGCATCAACCACAATTCCAGAAACTAATGAACATAAGGAAAAAATTTTAAAGTAACGAACATTACTTTAAAATTTTTCCTTATATCCATCTTTACAGCAGTAACTTTGGGAAGAAATTTCAAACATCGAACTGTATCCTGAAAGAGAGAGAGAGAGAGAGAGAGAGAGAGAGGACACCATCACCTGTAAAAGGATCTCCATCAAGACGGAGAATGACTCAATTTCTGGCAATCCATCACCGCCCTAACCGCGCCATTTGAGCTCGAATTCATCAGAACACGGAAAAGATCTTTTACTGGCAAGACGATGCTCAAAGAGGATGCCGACACCAGACCGGACCCACATACATCCGATATTCTTTTTTTCCTCCCTCTCTCTCTCTCTCTCTCTCTCTCTCTCTCTCTCTCTCTCTCTCTCTCTCTAAGCCTTTTATCGTAACTTTTCCGGACTCCCGACCACCACAACCCCCTTCACCCGCCTTTTTGTCTTTTTATTAGTCAAGACAGGCGACACTGTGTGCGAGTAGATGCTTAACGGGGATCAAAGACGAGAGAAGGTTATGCATACACATTATAATCATAATATTTGCATACATGCAGGTGTGTGTAAGTAAACTGAATTTTTACATGCAAACAATAAATCAATTGCTCAAAGGTCTTATTAGTTACTGAATGTGAAAAGCCAACAAATATGTGTTTGTCAGTCCCTATACAAGTATTTCAAGAGAAGGAGAATGTGACAGCGAGAGAGAAGGCAATGGAATACGGACCTTGATGCATTGAGCAATAAAGCACACTTCTATTTCTGTGACTAAGAAAAATGAAAGCAGAGCAAGGAGTCAGTAAGAAGAGAAAAATAACGCTGTCACCAACAGTATTCACGACATTCCCAAAAGAGCCTCTCATTTTAAACCCATACCATTCCCAAAAGAGCCTCTCATACATACATACATACATACATACACACATATATATGCATATATATATACATATATTTCATATGTATATATATACTGTATATATATAGGAGATAGACAGTTTTAATGTAAAGGATGCGGTTTACGATACGTTATCAAGGTGGCAAAGTATTAACAACACGAACAATAACAATCATTATAGGATCAATGGTTACCAAAATGACAATCACAATATAGATGCTACAGCATTAGGTATAACAGAGAGACAGTGAGAAGTAGAAAAATACGCCAGGTACAGTATATAGCTGGTAATGACGGTAGATTGTTTAAAATAATAAACAATCAGAGATGGTAAATTTACGCTTACGGTCGTTTTCGATAAATCTGTACTAGTTTTATTCCTTGGTCAGCTGTATCACTAGTTTTTTATCAATAGTAATAAATATTAAACACGACGGTAACCTACAAGAAACAGAGAAATCATCCACTCATTAAATAATGTAAACTGCACAGTAACAAAAATGAGAATGTCTCTACTTCCTATTCGAAGGACTGATAAATTATGCAATTCAGATTAGAACCAAAATAATTGCACCACGTCCTTGTCATTGCCTCGTTTCGAACTGCTTCAATGCTATTTGCGTAGTTCGTTGATCTGTGGTTTTAATTAACTCAGTCTTTCGATAGGTGTACAGCAGGTTATCTCAAGTCCAATTTTCTGGATATGGCGTCTGATCTTAACTGCTTCTCATCCATCCTAAAGGAGTAGACTTAGTAAGTTACCATTTTGTCTCCACAGTAAATAAAGAAAAAAATAAAAGTCCAAAGATTGTGAATTAAGGTCTTTGACTATGGCGTTCCTTCCAGATATATCAAACACGCGCTAACATGCATATTATCTTACAGACAATATTTAAAATTTTCCTTTAGGTTTCTTTCCTTACACCTAGTGACTGACGGTATGGATTAACTTCAAACACAAGTAAATCTATTTAATCAAAATTAATCTCAGATAGTACATGGTGGCTTAGCCAATGGGCACATGCCTCATTTTTCACTAGGAGTATTTTTATTACAACGTGGCGAACAAGCTGTCCTAGTCTATAGAGGATTAAACAGATTTTCATGTTGTGGAGTTTAAAATATTTCTATCTCACTAAGGCCTGAAAGAACGAAAGCCTATAACAATCAAGAAACACTTGACCACAAAACACTGAATGCTAAATTTTCTTTAAATTCTACTTACAATTTCTGACTAAAGAAATGATGCTCGATATGTATGTATGTATGTATGTGTGTGTGTATGTATGTATATATATATATATATATATATATATATATATATATATATATATATATATATATATTATATATATGTATATATATATTATATATATACATATATATATATATTATATATATATACATACATACATTTTCCCATTACTAAGATCATGTGAGCTCAATATAAAACGGAAATTAATTTGCGAACTAGATAACAAAAGTTAAAAGCATAATGTAACTATTTACGTTCATCGATCCAAGAGGTCTAGTAAACTTAGAAACGATGACTGAAGTTGTTTATAAAAATGCTGGTAATTAAACGATGAGAATGAGATCAACAGCAGAAGACGAGATTATTAGCCGGTAATGAAACAGACAGCAGATGATGAGACTGGAAGCTGTAGATATGGAGGGCGCTCACAGATGATACCAGAAGCTGATGACACTCCCTGGATCGTGAGATTTAAATCAGATAGTTCGTGAAAAAAAAACTTAAACATTTCAGTGTAAAAGGTTGATTTTGCTAAGTGGTAGACTGTGTTTCTCATGTGCAGAGAAATTTGTTTCGTAAGGAAAATGTACCAAATGATCTAGATAAAATGTGATGTTGAATTTTCCACAGATTATTAATCGATAAATCTAGAATGAGGGTGGTAACTGATGGCTATTAAAACAAGACCAGCGAATCTCGCTGGTTTTCTTTAGTAAAATACGATAATCTGATGAGATAAAATATGGTTGTTAAATATGATACCAAATGAAGCTAATGTTTGCCCGTAGATGATAAGAGTTGATGAAGAAACACCTTGAACTGTAAACTGTTAATAAGATTAGACAATGATACTGTGAATACGATGGAATTTTCAGAATGATAGGTATATAAAATCAGAAACACTTCAGAATCAGATACTGGAAAAGTAATTTGTCATTATTATGTTCAGCTTAAACTCTACTGCCTATCACGTAAACCGTAGGCTCTCCATTTAATAGTTTTTCCTCTTTATATATAATTATTACTAATATTCTTATTCAATTTCAAGTAAATTACGATTATTTCATCGTGAAATTTCGGAATAATTGATCGCGGCCGCTCTCATAACTCTAGTTTTCTCTTAAATACAAAATATCCCCCAAGCATTCTAAAAAACACGTGCTGTTCGAATATAAGTTTCCATTAAGCTCAAGAGTTATACGGATTTCTAACCTCCTTAGTCGGACGATTGACAGTGGCGCCATCTACCCACGAGCGTGAGTCCCCTTAATGAGGCAGGTGGCAGGCCTCACACCGGGGACAGCAGTCATGGTCTAAGGACAACAGGAAGACAACCATGACAGACACTTGGTCAGGCTTACCAGTCGAAAAGTGACGTAGAATGAGAAATAAACAAAGGTTCCTTCTTTCAAACGGGAGTGATTGACGCCCACACTTACATGGGAATCACTGACATGTCAAGGGATACAAGGACTGTGTACACCGAGACAACAATCTACTGACTCGAAGAAAATCTCCTTAGATATTTGGAGTCTGTTAAGAATCCGCCATTCTTCCGAGTCCTAAATATGAAAATGCTTGAAGAAGATATACAATTGTATTTCGTAAAAGTAAAACATGTATCCCGTATTTATCTCAAATTAATAATGATATCAAATATGAATACTACGGTAAGCATTATATGTTATTTCTAAATAAATGAGTAGTAGAATCTTGCCTTGGAAAGTAAACCAGATAACAAAAGGATTGATAGAAGAACAGTGTTAATTTAGAGTATAAGTTGTGTGGGAATTTCGAGGAAAGAGAAATAGTGCAGATGGTATTACAGAGCAAGCAAAAGGTGACGAGGATCCATGGTGAAGAAGTAATTCGTTGTGGGGTGATTAGAAGTTTTCATAATAAGAGAAAGTTGTGACAGAATATATACATGGGAGAATGGATGGGATGATATAAAAGTAGGTCTCAGAAGAGAGTGTGTCATTTCTCCATACCAGTCAAATTTTTATATAGAAAAACAATGAAATATATTAGAGGGAGAGAACAACAGAGCAAGTACACGTTAATGGTATAAGAAAATAGTTAATGTATGGACCAACGATTGGTTGCTGTATGCGTATACAGTTCTATATGATGATAGTGAACATACACTACGCAGACCGGTGAAAAAAATTATAATATTTGTACATTTAAAGCAGACGGGTAAAAAAAAAATGAAATTGTTTGAAAGAGGAGAAAGATGAAAGTGTATGTTGGCAAGAGTAAGGTAAATTGAAACCAGGAAATTGGAGACGTAAATGAAAGCATAATTGGTGGAATAAGAGAAGTACCCGATTCAAATTAGCATTGTGGGGTAAACGTAGGATGACGGAAAACATGAATAATTATTAGATAATATGCCAACCAAAGAAGATAGCAGAATCTCTACAAAGGGTTGGGATGAGAAGACGTCTAATAGAAATAAAAATTGTGCTGTAAGGCGGAACTGACCATTCAGGTTAAAACAATGATTTCTTGAATTCAGTCCATCAATAGAATAAATCATTTATAACCAATATATTCAAATAAAGAGCAATGTAGGCTTGAAAGATTCTTCAAGACCATTCACTCTAAACCGACAAAGCCTTCAGATGACACAAAATTGATAAATCGAAGTCTCGCACACACCCATATAATATTAAACATAACAACCAACACACTTTTAAAACCACCTGATATATATCCTCGTAATTCTATCCCCTTACATAGCAAAAATTCAGTGCATCATTATAACCGCATAATTCAGGAACGTATCATTCAAACTCTTCCGACATCTTGACAAATATATCTTCACCACATACTTACTGATTGACAATTATTCAAATTTACGCAGCATCTCTGACGAGGTAGGGCTGAACTTTTGCAATTTCCCAAGACCATCGTAATATTTGTGCCATTTTCCCCTTCCGGATATGTTTCACGGTTAGTTCTGTATTACATCTATTACGTCTAGGAGGGTCGCCCCGTTCCAGCATTAATTATTTTGCAATGGAATTAGACGGAGAAGGGGAAAATGAAAGGGGATTAGCTGTGCATTTCGACAGTAAGAAAACGAGGAGTATTGTAAGATATTGCGTACAGAGAGAGAGAGAGAGAGAGAGAGAGAGAGAGAGAGAGAGAGAGAGAGAGAGAGAGAGAACTACCTATATAATTTGAATTGAGAATGAAGGAAGGATATGAGAATAATTGAATAATATGTAATGTGTGTGTGTGTATGCGTGTACGTGTGCGTGTGTGTGCGTGATTTAAATTGATCAGAAAGCGCAATACTATAAAGAAAACCCTGAATAATACGGCTAAATAAATGAAAAAGAATGAAAACCTCAGGAGATAAGAGCTGATGATCAGCACACAACGATTTGCTCACTGGTAAAAGAAAAAAAAGGACTAACCTCAGTCCACTCTTCAGAGAGAGAGAGAGAGAGAGAGAGAGAGAGAGAGAGAGAGAGAGAGAGAGAGAGAGAGAGAGAGAGATTTTCATAAAACAAATCATTTATATCTTCCTGCGGGAACTCAAAACAAAGAGATGCCGGTACAAGAACGTGGACTGGAGAGATGTAATTGGAATATCAGTATCATTTTCACATCATTTGTATGAAACCTGACACAATCTGCCTTCATTTATCAAAGAATCTTTCATTTAAAAGAGGGCAAGTCCGCGGGGTATTACCGCACGCAGTCAAGTGAAAAGAATTGCAGGAACAACGGAAATCATAGAACACAGACGAAATTCATAGCATAAACTGTAATGAAAAACGACGGAACATTCTAACATTTTAAAAATATAGGTTCCAGTTATCAAGTGTTTTATGTAAGAGAATAATTTGGTGAGAAAAGAACGGCAACAAAAGGAAAAATGACGTGGGGGAAAACTTTTGATTTTAACAGCAATTATTTATTTCTTGTCTTTAACAAAAATTGATGAAACCCGAAATTATAAAATCTTATTACATGCAAAAAGAGAAAGGCGTAATAGAGTATAGAAAATGAAAAACCATCTTTATAAGGTCCTAGAAACTGGTGTAATGAATGGTACAGAATAGTTTCTTATACTCAGATAAAAATTTCTACAGATGTGAAAAAAGAAAGAAAACCCCATAGTCATAGAATTCAGAGAAAAATTACAGGTTTAGTCTCGTTGTAGATGTCTATTTTACAATTCAACTCGAGTCGAGGCTACATCAACGCATTACTGAGCGCGTGATGCTGGTCTCTTCCTTAGGAAAGGTTAGGGAAATGGGATACGAAAGTTCTTTAACAGAAAATAAAATGTGATAGTAGCGATGGAATACGAGTGAGAAATCAGGGAAGAGGGAAGGGCTGGAGAGCGGTGAGGCTTATCCTGCAGTGGAGGCATTATGAATTAATAGGAGGGATTACCTATGCTACGAGCACGGGTCTCATATTAACCTAGAGAGAGAGAGAGAGAGAGAGAGAGAGAGAGAGAGAGAGAGAGAGAGAGAGAGAGAGATGCGATTAGCGTGCAATGCCTGAAGATGTTATTGACTAAGATCATAAGATTCATATACAAGATATTCAGGTACAAAAGTGACGCTGAAAAACATTTCGATCGAGCGTGGAGAATGTACCGGTCTCTACATTACGAAAAAATCGGAGCTGAAACACAGATAATATGTTAAGGATGACAGCAAAATCAAAAGCTCTTTGCAGAAATTATATTATTATTAAAATCCTAATTTCTTCTTCTATTCTTTATGGGTGACTAGAAAAATGCGTAAATCCCACAAACAACGAGTTTTTCATTACTGTTCATAATTACCAAGAGAGAATGCAATTTTCCGTTACCCTTTTCTTATCAGTTAACCAGAAAGGAAAGAGAGATTTAAAAACCCAAGGGCAGTCTCAGAGAAAAACTGTACTTTCCTTTTCTCTCCCTCTCTCGCATCGAGTTCTTTATCCATCGACCCAAAAAGTATCCCCAAAAAAGTTGGGAACTGTCAGAATGTCACCGACGCAAAGTTTGGCTGTCAAACCGAACTTTTCTTCCCCCTGTTCCAGGACTTTCAAAAGGCTGCACAAATAGGCTAAAGGGACAAGCTTTAGAGGGCCCTATGAATACAAAGAAGAAAATCCATAATAGTTTCTTTTCGCTTTGATTACTTCCAAAAAACTGTAGAAATAAGTGTTCCATCTTAGAGCAAGAGAGAGGTATTTGGATAGAATATGGATGGGTAAACATACGACAATTATGGTTTTATTTTCACAGAAATGAAGCAAAATTCGATTTCATCGGTATTTGTTAAATGTTCACATAATTATGAAAAACAAGCAAAACTTCTGGTCTCATCCATTGAAGGTGAGCAACATTACGTCTGGTCATTTCTTGGCTGGGTGACCTCAAATAAATGTCAAATAGCAAGGTAACCATTTGTGGGGGCGTAGGAATGGGGCAATCAACCTCATCCAAATGCAACCCTTAAATCCTAAGATCGAGAAAAGGCGTTTCCTTGAAAGGCCATGGGACTGGCAACTTAATGCCCTCATCTAGTCCGACAGACGGAAAGAAAGAAAAAGAAGGGGTACGAACAAGGTGGGACTGAACTGCAAGGGATGATAGAGCAGTGCTCCTTGTCGTAAGGGAGGAATTCTGAAAAGAGGCAGTGAAAATCAGAAGCAGGAAAAGAATTCCAAGGATTGGTACTGTACAGTCACTGAACCATGAAATCAAAGAATTGCTGAGAGAGAGAGAGAGAGAGAGAGAGAGAGAGAGAGAGAGAGAGAGAGAGAGAGAGAGAATCAAACAATACTACTTCACAACATGGGAACGCACATATTCACACACATTTCACATACTTTATACTTGTATTTATCCGTAGGCTCCTTAAACACAGGTACACACCCTCCCCTCTTTCATCTCCCTGCATCGGTAGATCCTAATCTAAAGCCAAGAAACTTCTTGCAATTCCAACTTCTCCCATCTCTTGAGATTTGACAGAACTGTCCCAAGTCTTTCCTTGTGGAACGACTCTCCCGCTGGTCATCTACTTTGCATAAAATCCCTTTCTTGGGTAATTCCGATGCAGCCCTTCAGACCAATCACGCTGACTACTGTATATATACATTCGCTGTGTATATACGTGTTACCTAACCTATACGCCCTTCCTTTTATAATAATTTCTTTTTACAAGTCAATGTCTACTTCTAAGTCGACGGCTGTTTCTCCTTTGTAGCAATATATCTCCTGCGTTCTCGGTTCGTTCAAATCAGTCATTATGATTAAGCACATCATCGATGACACCTGTCTGTCAGCAAACAGGTAGGAACCGACGAATCTCGCTGGATAATTTTTGGGTCATTATTTACCAGCCTTTGATCATAAATTCGGGTGAGTATAAGTATATTGTTGCAGGGAACTCTCGTTACAGATATTTTTATTATTTTCTCCTTTTTTCATATACCAGAACTCCTTCGTTCCTACAATTTTACATAATACAAAGACTAACAGATAAGAATAAACAAGCGAATAAAAGAATGTCGAATAGGAAGGTGAAGGCAAGAGAAGTTTGACCTAACCCTGCAAGACAGGGTTGCAAAATATCTTGATATCCGGGTTACAACTATGAATTAATTACATGATGTTATGCTTCTACATTTTTCTGAGGATAGAGACTGTGATTGACCTTATCTCGAAATTCAACCAAGCCTAAACACCTTAAAGTATCAGTTTTTTCCCTCTACTTCCAGGCTTCGGAATATTATACCCTGCTCTACATTTCCCTTATTCCTATAATCGTCTTGTTTTTAAAAGGAATTTGTTACTTCAGATTTTGACCGCATTTTCTGAGTCACTGTCTGTTTTTATTTAGTCTTACGACGATGAAGCAAAAAGTTGGCTATTCCAATGACCATCGTATAAAAAGGTGAATGCATAACTTACCAAATTTCATTGCAGGCAAAATGCACATACAGTATAACGTAATCTTATAACCAATACGAAGGTTCTCCTGTTACAAGGTCAGTTGAAGAGACTGGTAGAAAACTCTTACTTCATTGGAAGACTGTAACACTGCATACAATTTGTAGGCTACGTTCACACAGCACATGCTATTAAATCTTTCAGTCTCTGACCAACATATACAAGGGGAAAACACTCCTGTGTGGAGAGGAATATTATAAACTATGGTAACAAAAGCAACATCCTGTCATAATTCAAATCTAAAAAGTAGCATGTACAGCTAAAGAGTCAAATCCAGACTGAGCCGTTTTAATTGCTCCTTCATCGCTTCAAACCTAGTATTCCTTTGCCGTCTGTGTTCTTAAATCCCAAGATTTTTCTTAGTTAATATTCCTTTGCCAATTATTCATCGAAATTTTTAGCTATCTTGTTTACGGAGGGTAGTTATTTTCTAAAATTTAACGAAAGTCAAACAGCGTGTTGAAAAACCTGAAATCAAACGAGTAAAAAAAAATCTAGTGAGCATTTTCTTCTGTTTCCCTACACACCGTCATTTGCTCTTTCATCTTGAAACTATTCTGTCTTTAGAATCCGAAATGTGCTAATATAAACACGCAAGATGTACAAATTTACCGGCAATCGAAAAAATTCATATGAAGTGCCTTAAAAGAGCGAAATTATAAAGTTATAAAGCGTAAAATACTGTACTGGTTCGTAAAAATACAGATTGAGGAACAGAACCGCCAAGAAGTGTTTTTAATTTGACAGAGCAATTATCAACCGAATAATCAGCTTAGATACCAAAATACTATGAATCATGATCTTTTCTTCTTAAAACCCTTGGATGCGATTAACATACGTTCCCGACCTCTACGCACATTTGCAGTTTCTTATGAACCCTTCACGAAGCTGTTATTTTCTTTCATTACACATGGACGCTACTGAAACGTTTAAAAAACCTTGTACAAGATCCAGACTTCTGGCAAAACCAAAATCTTATTATTTGTTCCATGAAAATTGTATCTTTTTTTTTTTAATTAAAGACGTAAAAATCTTTTCAACATATTTCAAGCATTCTAAGGAACACACAGGAAAACACAGACAAAGCTAACCAAAAACTTAACCTCCTTTACGAAAGAAAGAACAGGTATATCTTCAACTTTAGGCATGGTCGTCGCTACTATGACAATCCATTTATATACCTATCTACCTGTCTATCTATTAATATATACATACACACACACATTATATATATATATATATATATATATATATATATATATATATATATATATATATATATATATATATATATATAAACAGTGTTTTGAAATTAGAGGCCCCCCCTCTACAGCATAAACTAAAATTGATATGGACAAAAACAAAAGTAATTCAGAACAGGTATTTATTTAAGTTTCTCCCTGAGTATTTAACATTTTGAGTGGCCTCCATCTGCCTGTACCACAGCCTGCATTCTTGAGGGGTATGATTTCAGCAAATTACAAAAAAGCTGAGACTCAAACTCCATTTCCCTGAGCACTTCGGTCACCTCTCTTCGCAGGTCGTCGAGGCTTGGTATACCATCATAGTTCACTGTGCGCGCTTCAACACGATCCTTTAAGATACTACCAATGTTTTCACACACATTAAGGTCAGAAGAGCTAACTGGAAATTCACTTGACGAGAAGAAATCAATACCACTGTTTCGAAGCAGCTCCTGTGTCTGAAGAGCCTTGAAACATGGTGCCTTATCATGCAAAAATGTGACTTCTTCAACAGATAACACATTTTCAGGATCTTTGAGGAAAGGAAATACTCCACCAATAAGCACAGTTTCTCTGAAGTATTCGCCATTCCATGACTGTCCTTTTTCTTTGATCATCCACATTAACCGTTTGGCTGTGAAACAGAAAAATTCCCAAACATTCAGGAAATTTCACAACTTGGCGATAGCACACATCATCGCTGATATCATCCAACTTCTCAGCCCAAATGATGTCATTTTTATGATTTGGCTTCCTGACTATCTAAATGAAGAATTCATCTGGTGCGGCAACATGGAGAAAGTCAGCTTCATCCCAATCTTTAAGAAATGAACCACAAAACCATGCACGGTCTTCTCACTGTTGCTGAGTGATGTTGGGCTTGCTGATAACATGAAATGGCTTGATACCAGATTTTTTCAACTCACGATATACAGCACTATAACTTCTCTTCTTTCCCTTTTTTGTTTCTAGTTCAAGTGCCAATTTAAGTAAAGACTTTCTTGGTCTACCCACTGCCTCAGCTATGATGTCTTTTGACTTCTGAGAAAGGACTTCAGGCCTTCCATGATTCTCACTCTTCTCGTGATGACAGTCATATGGAATTTTGTTCCAGTTTCTTTTAACAAAGGATTCATCTCTTTTAATGTATTTAGCCATCCAGGAACGTGAAATGAAGGATGCGCCACCAGCATCCCCGGCCTCTCTGAAGGTTACAGCCCTGATTCGGTCAAGCCATCTGTATCTAACTCTATCACTCAGTCTGAAAATACAAGAAATGTAAAATGAAAAATAGCTTAATAGAAACTTAAAATAATGTACTTGGAGATAGGCTATAGCAGAAAACTTCATAACTTTCCATTTGTTCTGTGGAGGGGGGGGGGCTCTAATTTCGAAACACCCGGCATATGTATAATCACGCTATACTAGTAGCGCCCGTACTTGTAGGAGAGGCTTTCGAAAGCTGGAAAAAACGAAACAAGAACTTATGTCCCTTAGTAGAGGATGTATTGCTAATTTCATACATTTTAACTGTATAACCGATGAATAGAAAGTCCCCAGTATCGCTAAAATCGGCAGAAAGGAAAAATGAGAAATTTTAGTCATTACTGTATAAGGGAAATATTTTGAGCTGGGTACCAACCTCCATTTCCCTATCAGTATAATCCGGACAAACTTGTTATGAACCTCTCTGACTACTTACGGTCTCACTTCTACTTCTGAAAATCAAGAACACTGTATTAACCTATATTCTCAAAACTGAATGTTTTCTTTGTCTTTTAATTTTTATTCAACACAGCGAAACGTTTTCCAACTTATCTTTACGCTAATAGTTGAATTCTGATACGTGCCTGAAAACTAATGCTTATAAATTTAGGAGACGTGTAAGACTGGGAAAGTTTAAATCATACTCTTAGAAATAACAAATCAGCTCTTTATAACTGGTACAAAACGAATAATTACATATCACACGGTGACAAAAAAAAAGGGGGGAGGGCAGTAATTCTGAATAAGGCAGAAAACATTGAGAAAATGGTAAATATTCCGCTGAAAATACGGCTCAGGTATTTCACCTAGTATAAAGCTTGATTTATCATGTATTCATAAACAAACTATTCCAATGAACAAAAATCTCTCTACATCAACATCTCGATAAAAGTTAATGATCATATATTTAACATTCGCTGAAAAGCTATTAAACTTGTCAACTAAAAAATGTACAAAAACACGTACTAGACTCAAATTGGCTGGCTGCTAACTGAAAAAATGACCATCAGCTAACCTTGTTAATATATCTATGAGTTTTATAAAACAAAAGTGGTTATCCAATTGTCCTCAAGAATACAAATTTTATTATGAGTTTTTATTTATAAAAAGAAGGCATCTCAAGCTTTCGCACAATTAATCTTAATACTGCACATAAAAAAAGAGGAAAAAGGAATACTTTTACTTTATCTACATGTATACACAAATCTATATTTCAATGTATGTATGACATATATATATATATATATATATATATATATATATATATATATATGTATGTGTGTGTGTACGTGTGTGTGCATTTATATATACAAACACACACACATGCATATACTGTACTTATTATATATATAATGTATACATATATACACGTAATTGTATTAGCCTTTAACCTAAAACCGTTCCCCTGAACCCCACCCCATTCCAACTGCTGGGAGGCCCAAGGTGTGAAATAACATACAGGAGTTTAAAAACCCGTTCTTATAGTATCTGATCCAACCAGGTGGTCTGAGCGTCGTTTAGTGGGCGCAAGCGCGCTCTTGTTTCGGGAATTGAAATGGGATATCTCCAGGTGTTCCTAGCCTTGTTTACTTGTTTGCAAAGAATTGTCAATACAATTAACATTATCATTGTTATCTTAAAGGAAATCAATTGATTGATTTCAAATTAATTTCCTTTTATATACACTGCAGGAAGAGAATGAATTAATTCAAGCAGTCTTTTAAATAACACTGTTAGTGAAAACAAAATGTAAAGCTTCTGAGAAAACTGCATTTTGTATCAACCATATTTCTAGAAACTAGTGAACATTGATTTTAAAATTTTCTTTAAATCTATCTTTACAGCTGCAAATAATGGAAGAAGTTTCAGACATCCAACAATACCTTGAGAGAGAGAGAGAGAGAGAGAGAGAGAGAGAGAGAGAGAGAGAGAGAGAGAGAGAGAGAGAGAGAGAGACTTTTAATACAACAGACAGCCTGCTTCAGCACTAGATTTCCAACCGACCAAAAGCTTTAGCATCAGTGCCAGTAATTCAATTATTGGCAACAGGCTGGCTAAGGTCATTTGGAAGAGAGCGTTACTGGAGAGCGTCGTTGTCCCAGTTCTCGGATTAAGACTGAATGTTTAATGCCTAAAATCTGTCACAATCTGGTGGAATCAATTCTTCATATCATCAAACTTTGGTATTCACTATTTTGGGTATAATTTTTATCTCTTCTAAAAATAAAAAATATAATACCCTCTCTCTCTTTCAACTGTATATCAGCGAATAACACTCCGAGTAAAATTGTGTATTGAATACACTCACCTCTCTCTCTCTCTCTCTCTCTCTCTCTCTCTCTCTCTCTCTCTCTCTCTAGTATTTGATACATAAGAAATCTCACGGGTATGCATTCAAATAAGCTGCCATTAGTGAATGAATATCAACGTTACAAATTAAAACATAAAAGAGATCGAGACAATTTTGAGACGAAACTCATTAGCACACGAAAAAAATATTAAAATTTAGTTGAAAACAAATAAACTACTCTTTGATGTACTGTATGTGTGTACGTGCATCACCGGAAATTGTGATACATATAATAGTAATTAAATTAGAACTTATGATAAGTCATTGGAAAATTAAACAAAAGAGATTAAAAGCACATATATATGAATTATTTATAAATATACACGCTGCCACAGAGAAAAAAAATTGTACAGACATAAATATGTCGTTGTTCTTTTGTTCTAAAAAAATAACTGTAAATGGACTGGGGGAGTAAAAAGAGTGCAAAGTTCCTCAGAAAACCAGAGTGGGGGGATTGAGCTAAAAGAAAGCATGGACCACCTCTTCACAGATTGGAACAATAGCATTAACTCTTTTACGTGAAGTTAAATAAAACCCATTGATGTCAATAATAATACAATGAGTAAAAATTGAATAATATATATATAAATACACACACATATATATATATATATATATATATATATATATATATATATATATATATATATATATATATGCATATGTATATATTAGACAGGTGGGGTGGAAACAGGTACTGGAAAGGGAGGGCCTGAAAATCCAGGAAAGGTAGGATTCCGTGAATAAGATAGCTGATTGCACAGCACGTGTGTGTGTGTGTGTGTGTGTGTGTGCGAGCGTGCATGAGTGTGTGTGTGTGTGTGTGTGTGTGTGTGTGCGCTCGTGCGTGGAGGAAAGGGTCCGGCATACTGCTAAGAGCCTTTTGCGTAGGTGTGTGAATCGGGAAATTTTGTGGAAGCTTTCCGCAAACGGTGTTAGTGTTAGTGCAATTCAGTAGTTGAAGGATGGTTGTAGCAGTGACTGATGCATTGTCTCTTTTCTCTGGAGTCATGGGAAACTGCCCATTGTTGATATATATATATATATATATATATATATATATATATATATATATATATATATATATATATATATATATATATATATATATATATATATATATATATATATATATATATATATATACATATATATATATATATATATATATATAATATATATATATATAATCTGTGTGCGTGTGCCAGCGCTAACGTGTATGGATGTGTACAATTAAACATCTCTTACATTATTTCAAGATCAAAAGCATTACATACAGAACACGCAAAGTTTTCTATTTCCTTTATACTAGGCCATTTCATGTAACCTTCGCCGACTACGTCTGAAGCGTTGAATAAATTTTGCATTCATTAATGCTGATCTTCAGTGAAAATTCCATATTCATATATTCATTCCATTCACATTCAGTACAGAAAAGTTTAACAAAATATTAACACTTTGCTCCGTCGGCTACCTTCAGTGAAAGTAGACATATAACCTCCACTCTTTATTTGAAGCACCCATCAGTCGTTGGGTTAAGCTGCGTTGAGGCAGAATCTTCCACTTTCAGCCTTCCTTTAATTTTTCCATTAGCTACTACAGCGTCTCTCTCTCTCTCTCTCTAATATAAATATATATACATATATGTATATATATGTATATATATATATATATATATATATATATATATATATATATATATATATATATATATATACACACACATATATATACATATATTTATATATGTTTTTAATTTAACTGGATGTAAGACTAATTGACCATATTAGTTTGCTTTCTTCTTTTCTGTTACTTGTTTAAATATCTCATTTGATTCTATTTTAAAACATCTTAAATCGTTATTCTGCCAACCCTAATTTACTTACTATAAGCTGGTTATTTATGTTTATTTATATTTCATGTACTAAAACCTGCAATGCTCCTCTAATTTATTTACTTGAATTGGTATATGTTTGACTTTAGAGTTTAAATTTTTTTTTTACAGTTTTATGATATTTTTCTCTAACGTTTAAGAATAATGACCATACGGTCGTTGTGGAATATAATTAACCATAAACATGGTTAAATACACTTCAATTAAATGTAAATGAGGACGAAACTGTTAAATTGAATTACAAACGAAAGAAGATGAAAGATGTACCGACATGGGAAATGAACGTAAAATTTCCAGAGTAAAATAGAGAGAGGAAAAATTCTCTTCTGAAAGGCCAATTATAACTTCCGGAGAATTAAACGTAAAATTTTTGTGTAAAAAAAAAAAAAAGAGGTAGAAAAAGGGTACGCATTCCTCGAGTTCCTGAATGAAAGAAAACACAAAACAGAAACTTTGGAATCTCCCCCTCCTCAACATGATAAAAAGTGAAAATAAATCGAGAGAGAGAGAGAGAGAGAGAGAGAGAGAGAGAGAGAGAGAGAGAGAGAGAGAGAGAGAGAGAGAGAGAGAGAGAGATGGGCCTTCAACTTGAAGATGACTGTTTAAAATAAAATATGAACTATTAGTCCAAAGAGACTATAATTCTATCACTCTCTTTCCACACAGAAGTGCCACACACACATAAAACATATATATATATATATATATATATATATATATATATATATATATATATATATATATATATATATATATATATATATATATATATATATATATATATATGTGTATATATATATAATATATATATATATATGTATATATATATATATATATATATATATATATATATATATATATATATATATATATATATATATATATATATATATATATATATATACATACTATTGACTAGTTTCTCCGGCGCTGCCCAAAAAAACTTTGAGACCTTTCTCTCTCTCTCTCTCTCTCTCTCTCTCTCTCTCTCTCTCTCTCTCTCTCTCTCTCTCTCCTCCCTAACAAACCCCTTTCTCTCTCTTCTTCTCCTCTCACTCTCTCCCAACACAGCCATTCACTATTACAGAATTTAACAACCTAAGGCCATGTATTCACGGTCTAGTTTACCTGTCATTTACCCTGTCAGTTCATCGAAACTGCTGTTAAAACTTACATGTAGAAAACAGTTGTGGGAGGAGACAGTCCGCTTACCAGAACAGATGAAGTGATGGTATTACCTAAACATCTTCCGACCGACTGACAGATAATTGCACGTGTGGACAGGTTAGCACCAATTTCATGACAGTTTGCCACTGTATTTCATCTGTGAAGCCTCTCAGATGTTCTGATCAGAATATGAATAAATTATGTATAGTCATTATTAATTTCAGTGTTAGACCCTTCAATGCTTTTTGCAGGCCCGTTATAAGTCTAAATCATACATAAAAATCTAAACCAGTATTTTCATGTGATACAGGCAAATTGGTATAGGCCTAGGCCAATGATGTCTTTTTATGATATGTGTTACTATAATGAAAGTAAACTTCACTGTCCAATCAATAAAAAACTGAACCAACTCCTCAAATCTAAACTCATTCATTAATATTGTATGAGAATAGATGCCTTTTTTTAATAAGAAATATTTAGTCTATACTCTGTTAAGTCTTTTTTACTTCTTTCCTATTAATAAGTGAATTGCTGCAAGAGTTAGCTTTCCACCCCCTCATCATATTAAGGAAAAATGTAGCAAAACACTTTCCTATATGGTTCACTTCAACTCATGATACATATTTATTATATTGTTAAGGGATGATTTTTAACATAATAAATTACAACTCATGAGCTTTACAATGACATCAAATTCTTAATGCAGAACTTGTATAAAGTTCCACATTCATCAGCTATAAACTTGGTCAAAACACTACCAATAACATAATCATGAATCAAAGAAAATCTTTTATTCTTGGAGGATTGGTTATTTATTGTTTTGAATAAATTTGCATTGATGAAAGATAAAATTTTATATATCATTCCCTAATATATAACCCTAAACAATCATTTTATTTTCTATATGATGGGAATAATGTTCCTTACTGTGTATGATTACATCAGCAAAATGTGTGAATTGACGTGTTGTGTAAGATCCCATTTCAACTTGCTCGAGTGCAGTTGTCGCCATTGCTTAATTTAGTCTCTTTTGCATCTTACATTTAACCTCCAACAGTCATTTCCGGAAAAGATTGGTAAATGTAATAATCTATATTCCTGTAAAGTTTTCATCTAAAATTTCCAGTCATTATCTTCCATGTAATCACCAAGCAATGTAAAAGAAACTTATCTTCCGTATGCAGTTTGGTGTTTTGCCAATTCGCATGACAATTAATTCCAACCGTTAACCTATGGAGTGTCCAACGTGATATTTCGATTATTCCAGCAAAATGTGTTGTTCTTCCAACAAGATGTTGGTGATCATGTCGCATATCTAAAATTAACAGTCATTTTTCGATATATATTCCTTTTACGGGTGCTTGTTCTTGCAAGGAACTAATATTAGAGTTAGGATAAACCTCATAGATACAGATAGATTACACTCCAAGAGTTTAAAGAGAGAGAGAGAGAGAGAGAGAGAGAGAGAGAGAGAGAGAGAGAGAAAAGAGAGAGTTTGGTAGTGGTTTCTGCTGGCTGAAAGCGTTGAAACTTTTAGCCACTACTATGCATGCACGGACTCATCTTCACTTACTACGGAAAGAAATTATTGATTTAAGTTTTCAATATAGATTTTATTGAGGTAATAAACAATTATATTAATTAATTATCATAAATCATGATAAAAATTCACGTAATTTCTGATAAAAAATTTGTTATAGGGTATTTATTGTTGTACATTAGTGTTACTCTGGCAGCACCAGAAGAAAAGGTGAAGCTGTCAGGTGAAAATTGAGAATAAACCCAGAAAACTGAAGGAAAAGATGATGTAAAAACAAAAATTTCATTTGTATTGTCTGTCACATGGCATGGGTTTGATTTGGAGTTATAAACCTTTATGGGGTGACGAGACGCCGTGTGCAAAATTTTGTCTGGGTCTGTCAGGTAGTTTGGATTTCTATAGTGGACAAACAAATATACAAACATTCCTTTTATATATATATATATATATATATATATATATATATATATATATATATATATATATATATATATATATTATATATATATATATATATATATATATATATATATATATATATATATATATATATATATATATATATACATATATACATATATATATATATATATATATATATATATATATATATATATATATATATATATATATATATATATATATATATATATATAATATATAATATAATTGGATCAGTCTGTTCTCTTGTTTTTCTCTTTAGGCAAGTTTCTCAGGAATTAGGAAAAATTGTTCACAATTCTTCCATTCACTTACTACAGTCGACGGACCATTTCCTCACTATCGGCGCTTTCAGGACTAAATTACAAATTGATATACAGCTTTTATTACTACATGCAGACAGACTACACCTAAAATTTGAAACAAATGACATCAGTGGGTTTTTATCATCTCACTGGTGGTCTGTGCAGTATCAAGGGCATTTATTCCTTAGAACACCTATTTCGGCATGAAACAAAAAAGGCGTTCGAGGGTGTGATTACCGTTCTGGCCAACAGTCTTGATTTGTCTGTCGGTGCTTGTGTTCAGGAGTGTTCTGTCGCTGGTTTCTGCCTTAGTTCTCAAATGTTTTTTATGAAGAAAGGAGGATGAGTCTTTTATCCTTTTATGTTAAATGCAATTCACAATCTCTGTGCTTTTTTTATTAATTCTTCCAGTGTAGTTTTTGATCATTGACTTAAATCTACATAATTTATTGTCCTGGTTGTAAGTGGAGATGCAATCACCTGTGTAGATGGTAGTGGTGGGACCTATGTAGCAACTGCTTGCAGGCTTGACATATACCTTCATTACATTTAAATTTGTATCATTGGTCGACTCCCACATCTGCCTTACAAGGGTGCTGACTAGGTTCAGGAAGCACTTAGACACCTAAGAAGATACTTTTGTTTGGATTTGTAGGTGTTTTCATGGCCTTGACCTCTTCCCTAAGCTGTTAATTGCCAGCAACACAGCACCATCGGGAAATGACTGTTGAAGAAATATCGAAGTAAAAAGAGACTAAAAAGAAAAAGAGACAATAAGAGTTGATGGGATTATACAACATCAGTATGAGTGAGGGGCTGACCACAGTTTGTTGGAATAAAATTTGGATAGGGGACAGGCCTTAAGGAATGGGGAAGGGAGGGATTAAATGTTCCAATATGGCTGAAAGAAAAAGGTGATGCAGGTGACTGTAAGTTTTTTCACACAGTGAATAATATTACTTGACATAAGATAATGCTGTAAAGTGTTTAGATGAAAACTTTAACGAAGATGAGAGTAGGACCGACAGAAGAACCATCAGGTTTATACAGGGAAGAGGATGTTGGATTTAAATGTTATCAAACAGTCAAATAAGAGGTCTTGATGTAATAGTAAGCAAGCTGTATGGAGTATACATTTTCACATCAAAGGTTTATCAAAGAGCTGACATCTTAGGCAACGGTAACTTTGGTCAATTCACCACATTTTATTGAATAGTATGTAACAGAAGATGGACAAAGCATTTTCCCATCATGTTATTATTATTATTATTATTATTATGGTTATATATTAGAATGATATTATTATATTTTATCTTTCATCAATGCATTGAATATTCAGGACAATAAGTGTCAATTACCTCCAAGAATTTTGAGTGTATTATTTATTAATTTATATATTTTCAAATGGTGTAGGTTAATCTTTAGATATATTGATTATTATGTTAAGGATGTTTTGCTAACTTTATACACAGTTCTGCATTGTATAATTTGTTTGTCATTGTCATTAGCTAGAGTTGTAAATTTACGTTTATTTAAAATTTCCCTAACCCAATATAATAAATATAGCTATCATGAAAGTTGAAGTGAACCATATAGGAAAGTGTTTGCTACATTTTTACTTACTATATGAGTTTCTTTTGGAAAGCTAACTCTTGCAGCAATTTTCAGTTTTTAATAGGAAAGAATTAAAAAGACTTAACAGCATTTTAGACTAAATATTTCTTTTCAAAAAAAGGCTGTGTTTTCTCTTACAATCTTTGTCTGTTGAGTTTAGATTTTTGAGGAGTTGGTTCAGAAAATTTTTATTGATTGGACAGTAAAGCTTTACTTTCATATATAAACAACACATATCATAAAAAGACATCATTGGCACACACCTATATATAATTTATATATATCACATGAAAATATATTTATATATTATTATATCATAGTAATTTATATATATATTATAATGGGCCTGCATAGTAAAATATTGATATATAATACTGAAATTAATAATGACTATATATAATTTATTCATATTTTGATATATCAGAACATCTGATATATATATACATAGATGAAATATATGTGTGTGTGTTTAACTATTATTACAAGCTTTTGGATGTAACCTGGGGCTGCGTGCAATGATTTATTTTCCACAGGCACTTTCTCTGTAAGTCAGTAGCCACAAACAGACAAAGGTTTAAGACAAAACACAGGACCTCACATGAAAAGAAACACTCAAGAAAAGGGTAAAATACCGAGAACAACATACCAATGGGTTTATTATTACCAAAACTCCTTAAAATCTACAAAGCTTCTTCATAAAAGAAACAGATATAGTAAGGGGAAAATATACAGACACTTATAAATCTCACTCACTACTTTCACTCTCCTAGCTAATAATTATACCAATATAGCACTAGGAAAATAACTGGTAGAACATAGTGAACATCAGCAACCTAATGACGATACTAAACACTTGTACAGTATATAACTGACTGATTTGTGGCTATTAAAACTGGTGTCACAACAGACATATATATATATATATATATATATATATATATATATATATATATATATATATATATATATATATATATATATATATATATATATATATATATATATAATTGGCGTATAGAAGAAGCGACCTCATCAGCTTCTTCTGGAAAGAGCAATCGGCCAAAGCTGTCGCCATGGCCGAGTTTTAAAACGCTGCCTACGCTTGCTAGGTCCACAGTGCCTATAACCCTACATCCAACAGCTCATGGAGCAATGAACAAGCATCAGCTTCTGCTGGCACAAAAAAAAAAAAAAAGAAAAACGAGAACTGATTAGCAACCTCATAGCCAAGGGACTGCAGAGAAACTGAAAGGTTACACCACTCTGATACCAATGATTCCAAAGGTAAAAGGCACGATGCACAAACAAACATACACACACACAGACACACAGACACACACACACACATATATATATATATATATATATATGAGTATATATATATATATATATATATATATATATGTATATATGTATATATATGTATATATATATATATATATATATATATATATATATATATATATATATGTATGTGTGTGTGTGTGTGTGTATATGAATATATATATATATACACACACACACACACACACGTGTCAATGCGGGCTAAAATCAAATCATTCGGTCATTCCAACGGCGAAGTTAATCAAAAGTTGGGTTTGGTTAGTTAAAATGGTGACTCCCGTGAAAATTCCGACGCCGTCGGCACATAAGGCCTTTGAATAACAATGGAGCGTTGTGGGATAACAATCTCATACCATGAAAAGTTGTTGATTATTAGATGGGCATCATCTTATGGTGCCACCCTTTAATATAAAAAATGTGTATGGGGGAAAATTTATATGGTGTCAAAATATATATATATATATATATATATATATATATATATATATATATATATATATATATATATATATATATATATATATATATATATATATATATATATATATATATATATATATATATATATATATATATATATATATATATATATATATATATTTGTGTTCAAATATAATAAGCCGCAAATACTGTTAACATCAATTCACTATACCCTGGAAATAACTTACAGCAAAGACAAATTATATCTGATAAGTGGCACTGCCCCCGCCAAGATTCAAACCTGGGCCTTTGGTTTATATACGACGATAGACAGTCGATTTTGGCCACTCGGTTATCAAGAGACATACAAATTAATTTCGAGTCTGCTTTGCGTATTCAAGTTCTGTTCTCAAAATCTATATCAACCAATCTTCACCTTAAAAGCTGCAGGGTAAAATTGTAACACGGGGCTAATCAGGAATTTTTTTTACCTATGCACGCGTTAACTTTTTATAGTCATAAAAATTAAGCTTCAAATATATTTAGTGTGTGTGTGTGTGTGTGTGTGTGTGTGTGTGTGTGTGTGTGTGTGTGTGTGTTTTAACGAGAGGGAAACTTTCATCCGGAACTGAAATAATTAAACCCAGAAATAAAATAGCGAAGAGGCATTAGTGGGTTTGTTCCCAAGTTTCCTTCTCCCTCCTGGCAACCAAAAGTTTATATGCGCCCTAATCCCTCAAGGAGGCTGAAGGAGAGAGAAAGAGAGGAGGAAGGTCCTACCACCCTTAGTGACTAAGGTAGTGAGTGGGAAAGGTTTCGTTTACCCTGTATAAGTGGAAGATGCAGTCCGTCGTCCCTTAATCTCATGAGGAGTGAATAATGCACAAAGATGATCTATCTACGGATTCTTTTATTACTCTGAGAGAAAACTTCCCTATAAAAATGACATTTTATCTAATTATTTCGCGTTTTATAATTGCCTTAGATTTTAATAGGAACAGGAGAACGACAAATCACGCATTGAAAGGTGCAGCAGGAATCGTTAATCATCAATTCATTAATATTCCTGTCTTTATTCAACAAATTATTTCATATATGAAAAAAATCCCATATTTTGTGAGTGTATCTTTAACAAACATGAACAATGGCTGCCTAATAAATTTCCAGATCTTGTAACTGATCATGGATATAGCTATCGAGAAGGATGATCTCAAAGTGATTTCCTTAACTGTCTCGCCCATTAATATCAACTTTAACCAGGACTTCTAGGTATGGAGCGAGGCTACGCTGGCTTAGCCGCATGACAATCATTTAGATTTTTTAAAAATAAAGGTGTTCTCTAGCTTGCTACTCGACGTATTTCTCACATATTCGAGGGCGATGCATTTTCCGATTCCCCTTCTACAAGTAGTCTTCCGAATAACTTGCTTCTCTCTCTCTCTCTCTCTCTCTCTCTCTCTCTCTCTCTCTCTCTCTCTCTCTCAAACACACTTGGTTCTCTCTACCTCTCTCTTATTTCCGTCAACGATTTGTTCCAGCAACGTCCTGATCGAAAACATTCCTATTTTCCAAAAATGTCTTCCTTTAGCAAACCTTTCGTCATGTTTACTTCAGGCCTTCCTAACTATGTCTATGTCTACAGCTGGAGCAGGCAAAAATTGGTCGTTCAGAAATGTCCGTGACAAATTTCCTTCCTTTGTTCTTACCCAAATATCTACTCCTACGTACCTAATACCTAGGGTATTAACATAATCTTTGGGCATTACTGTAATCTAGCCCAATGTTCCAATATTAAGAGCACAACATTGTAAATAGATTTATGGACTGCTAACAACTCCTTAAAATATAACAAAGGCACTTGAGGACAACACCGTCCAATTCTCTCGTACCGCTCCTCAATCTTAAGGACAAATTTACCCTTCCCTCTACAGTAGTCTTACGAGGAATGTGTTCCTTGACGGTTTCTAGAGATAATGTTGACTAATAAAAGTCTACATCGCGGATAACTGATCTTTTTATAATGACAATGGCTTAGTTTCATTTCGTTGAACAGTCAGAATATTGTGTCATTTTATGTTATTCTGGGATACGGCTATCCTCTGTACTCACTGGCACATCTTTGGTGTTTTGTCTTCACGTATCTTTCTACCCCTTTTCTCCTCACCTGACGGTTCGGCTTAATTGATTACATCGTCCTTTCTCAAAAACCTTAATTGTCATTTCCTGTTTTAATACAGCCCATTTCAGGTCAAGTGACCAGGAGGATATTGTTAGCCAGGATTAATAGAGTACTGTTAGCTACGCAATAGATCATTCTCGCTATTCCTTTCCTAAATATATAGACTCATAAATCACATGCACACCTATACAGTGTTATGTTACGAGATTTGTTTGAGAAACTATAATTTCTCCTCTGTATCAACCCTCAAGGTTCATTAAACTCATGCCGACATTCTAAAAGTAAACATTTAAATATACCTTAGTTTTACCAGACCAAGCTGATTAACAGCTTCAGGGCTTAAATAGACTTAACGTTAAACCATTTCTTAGCAAGGTATACAAATCCTACCACATTATAAGAAATGAACTTATAATGAAATAAATTCCTCTAAGTTTCCTCGGCGACGGCCCATCGAATGACAGTCTGAAGCTCAACTGGTTCGGTTGCATTTTCATTAAATAATTTAAACATTTCCTAGGTAGAGACAGGTGTGTGTGTGTGTGTGTGTCGGGGGCGGGGGGGCGAGGTGAAGAAAACCCTCTTGGACTTTTGCTTTTCTTTGACCATGGGGACAAATGCAATCTAGTTTGAGGAGTGAACAGGTTTGTTTGTCTCATGAAGATGCTTAGCACTTTTCTGAAAGTACTGAGAAAATTTAAGGCAAATTGAATCTCTGCTGTGTCCCAAACAGCCAGTTCCTGACGGTGAGGGACTAACAAGATGGTCCATCATTGCCTGAAAATACCAACTTCCCAGTCATGTGATTGGAAGACTGGCTTCTGTACCCCCAAATGTTGGGGGCTGATAAAGCTCTGTGCCAAGTTTGGTTCCTAACATTGACCTTTACTGCAAGAAACATTTAGAACACTTCTCTCTCATCTAACATACAGGAAATCCATGTTGGTCGACAGCCATTATCATCAAAAAGATGAAAGTATTAAGGCTCTAGAAACCCCTCCTCTCTCTTCCAGTTGAGAAAAGAAGATGGCAGCAACACATCTTCAAACTGTAGTCTCCAATGGTTAGACTGTTGAAGGGAATGAAGGAAGGAAAAATGTCCAGATAACCACTCAACCAACTGGGAAACAAAAGCCAAACCATCAAGATTAGACAGAATGCTTTCCTGCCAACTTGAGCAGCCACCACAGAAGCCTGTGTAGAAATACGAGGCGCCTGTAAGGATACATCCTTGAAACCTACATGATAATATTTCCACTATAACAAGGGGATGGATGGAACTCTGAACTCTGTGCTTCAAAGGTGAGACCCAAGTCTTTCCTCTACCATGGGAAGCTGGGGTACGTTATCCAAAAATATTACATCAGATAGGAAAATGACAGGATGTCACCTTATAGCTGGTTTGTGCTAAGAAAAAATAGAAAAATGTTTTAGTAAAAAGCACAGAGACCCAACTGAGAAGCACTGTGGTGAGTTTCCTTTACAAAGATTAACTGAGAAGCACTGTGGTGAGTTGCTTTTACAAAGATTGACTCGAGCACAAGTTCAAGTGAAGGAATACAACAGTTGGGACTTGTATACCTTCACCTGGGACTTGTGCTTGAGTCCCGGAGGAATACAACAGTTCCATTTCTCTTGCCTCAAGGTTGGTCATCTCATTCAAAGATATGTTAACAGGCATCGAGCATTCCCTCAGCCTAGCAGAATGAGACTAAGCAGAGTGCCAATATGTGTGCTGAGCTAATGCAGCCAAAAGGAAAAAATATAGAGAAAGAACTCATCTTGCAATCTATCCATGATGCATAGGGGACTTATCAGGGAGAACGAGAACAGAAAAGCATAATATAGAAAAACCTACTGGTCACATGGCACATTTCATGGAGTCTCCTCTAAAATGCCTCAACCCTAAAATAAAAATAAGGTGCTATGCTCCCTTTCTAAGAAGTTGGGCACTCATACACACACCATAGAACAGTCCTTGAGAAGACCAAAATTTCTAACCTTATTCCCTAGGTGATTGGTCTGGAAGATTTCTAATCCCTTCCAAGGAGAGACCCAAAATACTGAAAAGAGCACACCAACCTGGCCTTGGAAGTACTGACAAAAAAAACTAGGCATCCTGAAAGTGAAGGTGGGAACTTATCCCATTGTCCTCTCTTGAGAGAATGTTGAGGGTGGGAGGTTGTAGTTAAACAGCAACTCATCCCTGGAGGATGAGAGAGAACTTGATCAACAATGAAAGCAGGCAAAATGGACAAGAGGGAGAAAGAAAGCACCCACAATAAATCAAGAATGCCTGTTCCAGTAGTCATCACATAGCAGTCAAAATAACAACTATTACAAGGCTGACCAGTTAATTCTATATGACCAAAGATCGGTAAAAACCTAAGGTTCCATATGGTAAGAGAGCCATTGTGACTAGAAAGATCTTTTCTGCAGTAGTAAGGTGCAGGATTGTTAGAGATAAAAATATTCTTTGAACTCTGATACACCCTATCCTTGCACCGACATTGTAGGAGACTCATGCATGGGGTTAAGGATATTGTCAGAGGACACAGAAGTTCCATATGGTAAGAGAACCATTATGACCAAAAGATCTTTCCCACAGTAGTAAGGGGCAGGATCATTAGAGATAAAAATATTGGTTAAACTTTGATACATCCTATCCAAGCACCAACATTGTAGAGATTCATATATAGGGTTAAGGATATTGTTAGAGGACACAGAAGCATCCCGAACCTGGCCTTTTAAAGTGTCAAAAACTCTCTAAAAGGAAAAGTGGCATACAACCACTTATCCCCAAGATCCTGAGGGCCAAACCAAATAAAAAAGTGACCGGTAATGTTCATAGGTTCCATCCAGATACCAAGTACCATCCGAGGATACCAGCATCAACAGCTGGGCAAAGGGAAGGAATGGTTACAGGCCACAGGACAGATACTGTGCTCATGTAATATGCATGCAGTTCCAATGGTAGTGCCATAACATGATGGAACTGAATAAAAAATATTGTGTTTGGGGAGCAGCCCTGCAAATGATACCATGCACGAATCAAGATTGAACTTTAGCGGGGGGTGGTCAGTATTGAACGGTAACAGACATGACCAATGATTAACACAAGTGAATATGCAATCAAAGTACATGAGGTACCAAGAGCTGCCACAATTTTGTTGGAAACCAAGCAACCAAGTACTGAGAAGAAAAATATCAGGCACAAGCATCAGAGGTCTACAGATCCGAGCGGTGCATGTGTACAGTAGCAACTGTAGTTGCCATAAAAGTGAACAATAACTAGACCCAGCAAAACTGAATCTGTCCTAAGAATCTTCTCCCCTATACAAAGAACTGTACTGATAATACATTTTTTCATTTCCTTTCAACTGCTGACATTCCATTTCTTTATATTTATATATATATATATATATATATATATATATATATATATATATATATATATATATATATATATATATATATATGTATGTATGTATATACATATATATAGATAGATAGATAAATAGATAGATATAATATATACATGTATATATAATTATATACATATATATACAGTACATCATCACTTTTTTTGTATTTATGGATGGGCTGGACATGGCATTCTGTGCTATCTACTTCTAAAATAAATTAATTTTTGCAACTATTACAAATACATTATTGAACACAAACGGATTTTTCAACTGGACAAACCAGCGCATGGTGCTCTTTGAGAATGGTCTCTTTCTGTTTGGCACACTGAACAAAACTTTGAAGTTGCCCTATCAAACCTTAAAATTTAATATCGTACCCTTAGTCCTACAGTATGTCAATCAATATGTTTCCTGTTTTGTGATATTCTTTAATCAACTGTAATATTTACTTAGTGAAAAACGTCCATATCTTTATTTTTGTCACAGCTACTGCTTAACCATTATCTTGGTCACGTTGATTGATAGTTATCTTCCATTTATGGAATTCAGTGTATTCGATGAATGTGGAATTGGTAGCCAGTGTCAAGGATGTAAAAAACCTGGGCAGCATCACTGCTTGTCTTCCTGAGAAAAGTGCATTTTTTCAAGATAGAATTATTATCTTCCTGCAGGCTCGCTGAAAATTCAATACATCATTTGCCTTAGCACATTTCGTACTTTTTTAATGCCTCTGTTATTTTTTAATACCTCCAGAAACTGCTGAAACAGCACTGGTCCTAGAGAAAGAAACAGTGATGTGGGTTACTATAAATTTTTCATCTGATAACCAACCCAGCAGTAAGGTGGAAATTAGAGCAGAGTGCCTGAAAAATAGATCCTAGACCAAAATCGAACAGTTCCACAGAGCCTGGACACTAAGGTCACATGAAATATTAATGAAAACGTAATTTAGGTGGAACAGGCCTGGGTCCTTGGAGGAAGTAATGGCCCATGGTCAATCACAAGTATTAGTGATGAAAATATACAGTTCTCCCTCAGAGCTTATGTTCTGGAGGGAGCAGACTGGTATATCCCAAAGGACACAGGGCGCTCAAGGGAAATCCCATAGGATAACTTAGAGGTGAAGGCTCTCAAACTCTCTTCATTCCAAATAACCAATACATGGAAGAGGACGAGAAGACATAGAAGAAAAACTTAAGAACAGCAAGAGAATGAGACTGGAGAAACCCATACGTTCTGTCTCCGATTTTGCCATTCATTTGTTCTATGCCACGACCAATATGGCTTGTAGGCAAAGCAGATGCTGCAGAGGGATTAACTGCCAAAACAGTGATCCAAGTAATAAGAACCACCAGAGCTCTTTGACAAAACTTAATGAAACCCAGGAAGTAGAATCCCAGGGGCTCAACAGGGTAGAGCATAGAGATTTCGGCAACTTGAGGGACTTAGAAAAAACTGAAATTGCGGTTGGCTTTGCACAGGCACTGACAACACAGAAAAGGTAAGGGATGGTAGATATATGCCCACTGATCCCTGTCAAAGCTGTTGCACTAATGCAGAGAGTCTGCAAGTCTACACTACCTGTCAAACGCTCACTGTACGAGTACTATGGTAGAAACTCAGCAACAGGACAATGAAAGTCTGGATTACGTTGGCCGCATAAGTGACCTAGTTAGAAGATCCCCACTTACGACCCACTCATTGCCAACATACACCAGTGTGCTCATACAGAATAAGTTCTTGCAACATTCCCACCCCTGGGACAGTTAGTATCACATATGAGAAAATTCCTTAATCAACAAAGTACTGAGCTTCAACTAATAGCAAACACGAAGTTTTTGGCCGAAAAAAGGAAAACCTGAATATTTTGTAGGAAAACATGAGAAAATCTTACAATTTAGAGGAGATTCTGATATATAAACCTTCATGACTGTAAAATGCAGAAGTTAAATGGGTTGTTTAAACAATAACAAACTTAATTGTAAAATCAAATATAAACCTGAAGTGTCCATAAAATGGAACATAAATACGGCCACAGACTTACTGAAAATATGAGCAAAAGCACATAAAAACACACAACCCCTAATCTTATTGTATCCCTGAATCACAAAACTATACAAAAGGGATATGATAAAACTTCACAACCAAAGATGAATTCCATGACCAAAGTATAACAAAGATGTCTTGACACTAAACCAAAGGAAAAGTGAAGATCAAAAAGAGTTAAACATACAAAGTCTACCACAAAATTCCTTCTCAGTGACTATGAAGTGCTGTCTATGCCATCAGGATAAAAAGAAAAATCTTAATATCCACATGCAAATCCCTACAAAAAAGGAGAGGATCATTACCAGAGCTCGGCAAGAATATTCCTCTACTTTATATATTCAACGCAATGCCAATCAAATTTGACTGTACATGAATTACTAAAGTTGGTGGGATTTATCAGTTTCAAGGAACAGTTTCAGACCTCTGTTCAACAATACAGAGTTGAATGGAGGTCACAAAAGGTGAAGCAATGCATGTACTATAGAGGAGAGCGGCAGTGGCAAGATACCACGAATGGCAGAGACTCCAAAGCAATAAAATACTTTCTACGTGAGAAGAAACTCTCAAGACTACGTAAGACATGCAAACAATGAAATGAAATTAAAGATAGCATGATATTGCAGATACTCTAAGCACAGGAAATAATGTGCACACAGACTAACGTATCACCCTCCATGCAATAAATTCTGTAGATCCAAATCTCATCACAAGGATAGGGACACACCTTGACAAAGGAAATGAGCAATTAAAGACATTTTTCCGAGGAAGGGAACAGTGAAGGAAAACTCTGTCCTATCATCCAATCAAGAAAAGCAGATCCTCCTTCAAACATGACCACAGAGTTAGCAGTTCCAAAGAAAAGGTCCTGCAACATGACTATCAGCTGCTATTTTAACTTCATCTCCGGCCAGATGAGAACCGGTCAACTCCTGCCTCCTACACTAACAACTGGCGGATTATTCTTCGGGCACAGTGAATGCTACGGAGAAGAAAACATGGAAAAGCTACTGTTCTAGTTGGCTCTGTATTGATAATTTTTCTGCTTCCAAGCTCCTCAAAACATTCTATCCTTGAAAGCGAAGGTCTCCTGGCAAGTAGTGTTTGATGTAAACAAACATTACTGTCTGAAATACTGAGCCAACTGAAATAAGAAAACACAAACAAGCACAATGGTTGTGTCATTAGCACAACAAAATGCAAAATGGAAGGTAGCAAGTCCTTAACCATCAATGACAACGGCATGGTGCTGCCACCACTACAAGAGCTTGGTCTTGCCACATATGGATTGCCTTAGGCCAAGGAACCAATCATCACTGAATTTCATTTAATGATGCTGTTTCTGTAACAGGCACAAGAAGGCTAATGGGACCCCATATTTTCATGCTTTCAATACTAATGATGTTGTGTCTGGCTTTCATGAGTAAGGGAAGAAAGCCGCATGACAGACGGAATATCCGCGATATCTGCTGATGTAGACCTACGCTTTTGTCACAAGGCAGCCCTAAAAGAACATACAAAGCAGCTGCCTACCAGGCTGGTACCATCCGGAGTTAGGTGACAACCTCCAATTCTAAACTGGTAGTCCTGTCAATTGTAGATAGATGCACGGCGTATATGTTGGGTGATTCTTCGCGAATCGCTTACCTTGCCTCCTGTGAAATGAAGAGTTTATCACCAGTAACACATTTTCCTTGCAGGGACCGAGCTTAATTTAGGTAGCCATGATTATCTTAGTCTCTTCGCCAAAACTCTAAACTAATAAACAATGTTAAAAAATATTATTTATAAAACCAAGTACTTGTGTACATGAATACAGTCTACTTGATATGTGTTAACAATTTTCATTAGAACAACATAAATCCATAACGCGTCCACGTCAGTACCAGCTATTATGCGCAACGTTTGTCTACCGGATGATTCACACTGAAGAACTGAGGCAACCTCGTCAGCAGAGACGTGTATGCACTAACCATAACGTCAATATCAGTATTTTACAGGAAAATTAATTTTCTTGCCGAAATTCCTTCTCCACTGGATTTTGTGCAAAACTTGTGTTTACGAATTGTTCAGTATTTCTATTTTTCCTACAGAATTAACTAAAATCAGACCAAATCTTTTTGAGAGAGAGAGAGAGAGAGAGAGAGAGAGAGAGAGAGAGAGAGAGAGAGAGAGAGAGAGAGAGAGAGAGAGAGAGTGTGAGGGACAGGAAAAGAGATAAAACTTTTCGAGTTGCGCTGAGTAATACAAGTCATCAACAGCGCAATGGTGGAAAAGAGCGTTTCCAGTGAGAAATGACCTCAGTAAAAGTTTGAGATGGGGAATGTCGAAGAAATATACAGAACTAGGACTATCTTTAAATAAGAGAAAAAAAAATAACGCACGAGGGCGGTGTTGCAGGAATGTCAATCCACTTGTTTTTTAAATAGTTTCTATTTACTAAAGCTTGAGGCAGAAGGTAGTTAAAAATTGTAGTAAAATGCAAAATATTCGTCAAATCTAAACGAATCAACAGGAAGAAATGGAGTAGTTTGAAAATAAAATCCTTACATTTATTATTGAAATACGGCGACAAATACCCATAGACTTTGGCCACAAACCAAAGTTGCCAAACTCGTCGCTGCAATATTAAGGCTTAAAAGTTTTACTCGTTTTAATGGATACTTAGTTCCTAATTTCTGTGTTACACAGTGAGATTTTGATACAAATAATGCCCGTTTTATAACAAAAATATGATCCATTTCATTGTCCTTTTCTAATTAGTAGTGATTGTAATTTATATTTCTTCTTCCATGGTTCGTCGTATTCCATCAGGGAATAACGGAAGTTTAGAAAAAAAAAGAGCAAATATTAACCTACAAAGGTATATTTAGTTAGAGTATAAAGAAAACTCTCACTAGATACAACAATCAATTAATTAATCGGTACATCAGTCTGTCTTTCTCAATAGCTGAAATAAAGCAAACAAAGCCAAAACCCATCCAAATTAAGCTGCACTCAGTAGAAGGCCAATGGTATCGTTCTTTCTCTTCCTTACATAAAAAATGGAAGATACTGTAGAAGGAAATAATAAAGGACAAAGAAGGAAAAAATCAGTGCACATACCTTCACCTTCATACTGTCCTCAAATTCTATTTCTGCCTTTACGCCAACCAAAGATACTCGTGCTACAAACCATATATAGATTAGAAGGAAGGGGGGCGAGCCTTAAATGTTTCTTTCAAATCGACGCGTCGTTCGAGCTACAAAATTATTTCTATGTACTGGTTTAGGCATGGAAAGGTGCAATCTATTTTTTCTTTCTCTCTTCTTCTATATATATATATATATATATATATATATATATATATATATATATATATATATATATATATTTTATATATATATATATATATATATATATATATATATATATATATATATATATATATATATATATATATATATATATATATATATATATATATATAAGGAGAAAGAGAGAGAGAAATGGCAATTTTTCATATCCTAAATAAGTACTTATTGATTTCATAGTTTCAACATACGTCCAGTTGTCAGAAACATTTAAGGACCAAGCACCTTCCTTGTACTCTTCCTTCCTAACATAGCTGGTAGATAAGCCACGAACGAGTACCAGGTACAACCTTAAAACCCTTGATTTCGTAAGGTACACTCGGAACAACAACATTTCCCCACCTATGAATCAGAAGTGTCTCTACATCTTATTGTTTTTAAAAGGGGCTTTCTTAACCGTTTAAGTGGGCCACAGATGAGCCTAGAAAGTGCCATATATGAATATGATATATATATATATATATATATATATATATATATATATATATATATATATATATATATATATATATATATATGTGTGTGTGTGTGTGTGTGTGTGTGTGTGTGTGTGTGTGTGTGTGTGTGTATGAATTGTTAAGTGCATTTGTTGGTCATTCAATATTTTTTTTAGGATTCTCGAGCTTTCTACAGATTCTCCTGAACTGGACAGAGATATACAATTTATCTCCAGTTAATAAGAGCACTTGTCTTCCGGAATCTCAATTTTCTTACATTTAGGTAAACTACTCTTCGCTAATCCTTCACCATCGTTCGTACCTAATTTTCGGTTCAAGCAGTTGTTAAAAAATAACTGTTTAATAGTTTAACAACTAGACATAAAATACATAGTTTGTTTTTTTCTAATTAATAACAACTGACAATCATATATATCTGTCGTTCTTTTCTTAACATTATGGATAAGAATAATTACATACCATAAAGATATTAACCTAGAAATTGATGGGCATATTTCATATTACATCATTAAAACTATCTCTGCAGAACACTTGTTGTGTATTGTTTAAACTATTTTGATATTTACAAATGATTCGCTAACTGTTTTTCCCCTGCAACAGCTGTCCATATAAGGAAAAACCTTTCCAAGATTAAACTGCAATACTTTCAGTTTTGTAAGATACAAAAAGTGTTAACATATTCTTGCTCCAAGCGGGTAATGTATCTTAAAATCTCTACGTTGTATCTTAAAATCTCTGTGATACCGTTAAAGAGGTCTTCACATCACCGGAGCTAGTGGGCTAAGTAGACTCGGGCGATAGATAAAGTGTGGCTTTGCGCCCCGCTCACATCAACAGTAATGTTTTTAAGATCACCTCCGTTATTACGCTTAACTATTTCATCAAGTTCAATTATGTCACTTTATCTTTTGGATCTTATCTTGTGACGATACCGGCGTTACTGTGTACGGTATAGATGGCAGGGTTGATGATATGTAAGATGAAGAAGCGGGACCTGGTTAAAGGAGTCCAGAAGGGATTAGGCTACGAGGTAAACTAATGAGCTGACATTACATGTTTTGTGCCAGTGAAAGGATCTAACAGTTCAACGCTTGAAAAACTGGTACCTAAAATAGAGTGGTTTCTACGTAATTGCTGTTATTTTGAAAAATATAGTCAGGATGACAGGGAAAGGACAGATGTGGAGTGCTGCTGTGCTGTGCAGTGCTGATAGGATTTACAAGAGGAAGTTGAAAGTAAAATAACGTGAGCAATAATACGATGATGAGGATGATGAATGGAAACCAGGAAGTTGGAGCAATGAATGGTAGAGGTGAAAGGAAGATTCGCCCTGCTGCTTATGAAGCTTATGTGTATGTGAATATAGCTGCCAATTCTGAAGAAGTTTTCTGCTGGGGGTTCTTTCATAAATGAGCGGTTAAAGTATGAGTATGGAAGTGATCATTGTTTTGTATATTCTATTAAGGGAAATACCTTGGTAGTGTATGTATGTATATGTGTGTATGTATATATAATGTATACACACACACACACATATATATATACATATATATAAAGCACACACACATACATATAGTTTTAGAGAATATGCTTAGTGTATTCAATTGTTTTAGTAAAGTTCGTTCGCTCTCGCTCTCTCTCTCTCTCTCTCTCTCTCTCTCTCTCTCTCTCTCTCTCTCTCTCTGATTTGATAGAAGTCGTTTCTTTCCACAGGTGCCTGAGCACCCAAAAAGAGAATGGAGAAAAAAGATAAGACCTACGATTCCTTGGCAACTCTCCAGAACAGAATTTCGTCCCCAGAAGTTTACTCACGATAGCCACAAAGTAATTAAGATAAGCAGGAGTTACGATCGCGCCTGCAGTCACGCAAAAGTCTGAGGAAGCAATAGTCGTTTTCAGACCATGTCCAAGCCATTCTTCATTTAGTCTTGTAATTTAGGTGAAGGTCGGAGAAAATTTTTGATTCATTTTTGGGGTGTAACTTTTGGGGAAGCATACACGCCTGCAATATGGCAATGGATCAGTAAAGTTTACAATGAAAGTTAGGTCAAGGCGAATATTACTTCCTTATTACCCTAGTAACAAGTAAATTATATGCTCTCTGAGAAGCCATCGAAATAAAAAACAAGTAAAAAATACGCCGAAGTTCCTTCGGCACAATACAGTTCTCTATACCGTAGGTCTGTTTTGACACCGTATATGAGTAACGAATACGGATGCCTTGTGGATAAGCCGACCCTTAGGCTGGAGCGAGTAAAAGCTGTATTTCCTTCATCTAGTAACCCCTCTAACAATAATTCTCTTCTTAACTTTAAAAAAAAACTGGGATTCCTTAATAAGCCTCGAAAGTATTTTGATCCAAACTGATTATCTAGTTCAGAATTAATTATCCAACACTGGACTGACTCTTTCTGACATAAAGAAATAATTTCCTCTTCAAAGTAGACAGTCCCTCATTTAATGTTTCAGTCGTTCGATAAAATGCTGGGAAGGACATTTTTGTATGATTAATGAATAAGAGATATGAGGGGATAATTTGATTAATATATAAAAAGCTGAAGACGGCCGAATATGATACAGAATCAAACAAATCAAACAGTGCGCAGGCCGAATAAGATTTAGGAATGAAACATTCAAATTACAAACTAAATTAGGGTTTTACTCAAGTCTAGTACACTCTTCAATGCTGTAAGGTCATCAACCGTGGTATGAAACAAACTATATCTGAAAGATTTTTTTTCAAATATAAGACTAAAACTGTAAAAAGAATATTAAGAGTCAGATGACAAGTCAGAGTTTGAAATGATACCATAAAGGAAATCACACAAGTTTTATTTGTAGATGAGACAATGATGAAAGGGAGATAAGTTAAGTATATCTTAGTTTAACCAGATCACCGAGCTGATTAACAGCTCTCCTAGGGCTGGCCCGAAGGATTAGATTTATGTTACGTGGCTAAGAACCAACGGGTTACCTAGCAACGGGACCTACAGCTTATTGTGGGATCCGAACCACATTATGACAAGAAATTAATTTCTGTAACCAGAAATAAATTCCTCTAATTCTTCATTGGCCGGTCGGAGAGTCGAACGCTGGGCCAACAGCGTGCTAGCCGAGAGCCCTATCCATCCCTCCAATGAAGAACATGAAAGGGAGATGGCGACGACTTGGACATACCCTTCGCACAGCACATAGGAAAACAATGCATGATACAGTCAGCTGGTCTCCAGTGGGCACTAGAAGAGTGGAACACTCAGATCTACTTAGATGAGAACTAAGAGAAGGGAGGTTGTAGATGTGTGTGTGTGTGTGTGTGTGTGTGTGTGTATGTATGTATGTATGTATGTATGTATGTATGTATGTATGTATGTATGTATATATATATATATATATGTATATGATATATATATATTAATATATATACATTGTTTACTTTAATATATATACATTGTTTTATATATATATATATATATATATATATATATATATATATATATATATATATATATATATATATATATATATATATAACCTATTTCCATAACAGAAATAAACATTGGCCCAAATATTTTGCCTACTATACTTCATGGTTTTCAAGACCTTTCCCAGTATTAAGAGGAATTTGCCATCAAATATTCGTTCACATTCACCATTATAATTCATTCTACATTGCCAAAACATGAAAACAGATCTCGGCCATCATACAGAATTATAAACATTCTAAGAACAAGATAAATATTAATCCTGGTGCACGCAAGGACAACATTATTCATGCAGAACCTACTGGGGAATAATAGCCACCGTGCTTAGGTTCAGTTTAACGAATGAATGTTTTTGAGTTAATAGTAATCCAGCCCTCAGGTGAAAGGAATATTCACTTGAGCTGAGGAAAGTTTTCGATTGAAGCAATATTTCCCCTATCTGTAACTCTCAGTTGAATGCAATTACCGCTATGTGGAATATTTGTGAATTAACGATAGAACTATAATATTCAAATACTGTATAAGAGAGAGAGAGAGAGAGAGAGAGAGAGAGAAGCGAAACCTGGGTCCGTTGCTTTCTACTTTCCTTTCGGCTGCTGCACCTCGTGTGCAATGTTACTCGCAGACTTCGCCTTGTTTGCAGTTGTCGTTACTTTTGGAAATATGCTTCCGTAGTTTTCTCACTGTTGGGCAAACTTGGAGTTGCTCATTCATATTCCGTGCCACAGCTGGTTCTCTATCAAAATGCAAAAGAGCATTTCTTGTGTCTTAAGGTAGAATCTTATACACACACACACACACACACACACATATATATATATGTGTGTATGTATCACTTTATTGTTGCCATTGTTTCCATCATGGCACTGATGCAGCATCCTGTAAAATTTTATATATATACATACATACATACATACATACATACATACATATATATACATATATATATACTGTATGTATGTATGTATATAAGATTCTACCTTAAGACACAAGAAATGCTCTTTTGCATTTTGATAGAGAACCAGCTGTGGCACGGAATATGAATGAGCAACGCCAAGTTTGCCCAACAGTGAGAAAACTACGAAAGCATATTTCCAAAAGTAACGACAACTGCAAACAAGGCGAAGTCTGCGAGTAACATTGCACACGAGTGCAGCAGCCCAAAGGAAAGTAGAAAGCAATGGACTCAGTTTTCTCTCTCTCTCTCTCTCTCTCTCTCTCTCTCTCTCTCTCTCTCTCTCTCTCTCTCTCTCTCTCTCTCTCTTACAAATTTTAATATTATAGTTTTATCGCTAATTCACAAATATATACCCTAAAAAATGTGGGCACATGTACCTTAGTAAAAAATACGCATTAACACATTATATATACTGTGTATATGTGTATATATATATATAAACATATAAATATATATATATATATATATATATATATATATATAGTATATATATATATAGATATATATATATATATATTAATATATATATATAGATAGATAGATATATATATATATATATATATATATATATATATATATATATATATATATATATATAGATAGATAGATACAGATGTGTATATGTGTATATATACTGTATGTATATATATATATATATATATATATATATATATATATATATATATATATATATATATATATATATATATAAAACACATGTATACATAAGGGCTTGTAAACATTAACATAAACAAACTCTAAAGGAAAATATGATGAGATGATTCTGAATACATCTCGGCACAGAAAGAGAACTCCGCTAAATGCAGCTGTGATGGTGAGTATGGATCTATTTTGGCCATATGTATCAGAATTCGACAAATGAGACATTCCTACCTTCGCACCAATGTACCTTTGCGGAAGCCTCATTTACCATCGTGCATGGGTTCCAATCTTGCCAAGCACGGAAGTGCTGCTAGTTAAACTAAGGTATACTTAACTTTCTACCTTGCATTCAAAGTTTACAGTACTAACAAGCGTATCGAAACAGCTATAGAGGAAATAATCAAGTAAAAAATGCGCCGAAGTTTCTTCGACGCAATCGAGTTTTCTGTACAGCGTATAATGCTATATGAAACTCTCAGCCACGGCCCATGAAATTCTCAGTCGCGGCCCATGAAACTCTCAGCCGTGGCTCATGAAATTTTCAGCCATGGCCCGATGTTGCCAGTGTCGTTGGCACCTATAGCGGTGCCAGGCGAACGATCATGGTTAACTTGAAACTTAAATAAGATAAAAATTCCTGAGGCTAGAGGGCTGCAATTTGGTATGTTTGATGATTGGAGGGTGGATGATCAACATACCAATTTGCAGCCCTCTAGCCTCATTAGTTTTTAATATCTAAGTGCGGACAGAAAAATGCAGACGGTCAGACAAAGCCATCTTAACAGTTTTCTTTTACAGAGAAATAAAATAACACAAAATGTTGTTTAGGCTATTGAGGCTGGCGAATCCTACCAATACACTCTATGTATTACAGTATACAAAGCAAGCAAACCCAAATAAACGTATGTTACAATGGTGAGGATTGATCTATTTCGGCTGCAGTACAATGTATGCAAAGTCAGGAGACATATTTAAGCATGGACTGCATTAAGTTTTCGTCCTTTCTTGCACCGTGGAAGTTGGTGGTAACCTCACTCTTACTGACGGATCTTAGTTCAAGTACACCAGAAAAGTAAATTAAAGTGACGAGTGGACCGAAGTGTGAACAAAATCAAGAGGTAACATACCATTGCGGTAATCAATATACATGTTTCTGCTGCATAATATATATATATATATATATATATATATATATATATATATATATATATATATATTGTGTGTGTGTGTGTGTGTGTACACACACACACATACATACATATATATATATATATATATATATATATATATATATATATATATATATATATATATATATATATATATATATATATATAATAATTCACTGTACATTTTTCTCCTTTGCAAGGGTGGCGCCAACAGATAGGTACACCCTTAAGGTTTCCAAAAAGTATTTGGGATGAGGTCCATGACCCCAACCCCTTGCTCCTGAACCAAACTTGCTGGTAGCCATTTACAGCTCGGTAGACTGTTAGGGAGATCGGGAACTAATCGTGGACCTAAAGAGCGGTAGTCGAGCGCCACAACACATAGCTGACTGCACCTTCCATATGGCATGTATGTACGTGTATGAATGAATATATATATATATATATATATATATATATATATATATATATATATATATATATATATATATATATATATATATATATATATATATATATATATATATATATATATATATATATATATATATATATATATATATATATATATATACAGTAAGCCGTTTCTATAACAGGGATGACCCAAAAAATACGAGACAACAGTCACTGACACATTTATCCTTTAACTGCTGAATCGTTGATGAAATGTTTGCAATAGGTGAAAGACTATGTTTATAAGGGGAGTCGTGGCTATGACGGTTAATAAGGGTGTTGGGAGAAAGGAAGCAGCTGGTTTGTATGGTTATTAATGGGATAAATAAATGGAAGTAGGATAAGAGATAAGTAACAAGGGAAGTCACACAATGGAGTAAAATTATCAGGATGTGGTATCTGATTGGAAGGAAGCTTAGTGCCGGTACAGACCTTATGGAAGATAAGTGTGGATGTTGAGTACGAAGGATGATATAAGGTTGAGGCGATAGAGATGAATCGTTTTGGCAATATGTGTCCAAATTAAAAATGAAAGTGCGAGGCACGCGGAGATACATGGAAGTGGTCAAAATGTTACATAGCCGAAGGGTTGAATCAAAGCTGTTGTGAGTTCTTTCGATCATGTGGAAAGTATGGAAGATGAAAGGTTGATGAAAAGAATGAACAATACGAAGGTAGTACGAGGTGGGGGAAGGAAGGGAAAATATTTACAGTGCTCTGGATAATAATAAAAGGTGTTGGAAAAAAAGAGCCTCATCGTTCAGGAAGCGAGACAGAAAGTGAGCTGACACGTTTTTTGTAGGTGCAGGAAGCGGCTAGTGTTTTGGAAGTTTCCGGCACAGCGGCTCATATATATATAAACAAGGGCACGACATATCCGTTCGCCTTTTGTCTGCAAAATACCAAATAGTTTAAAAACAGATTTCCCAAAATCTTCATTTATAGTCATCAAGCCGTACTGCAATTTCTTTTTACGAATGAAATAAATCTACTAACTTCCCGCAAATTTTTAATACTTAAGTCATAAAGTTTTTTTTTTTTTTTTAAATGCAAAAATTCCTATTTCATAATGTTTACAATCAAATCATACAAGACAAAATTTGCCCAGTCTGTGTGTGTCTGTGCGTCTCTCTCTCTCTCTCTCTCTCTCTCTCTCTCTCTCTCTCTCTCTCTCTCTCTCTCTGCCTGTGAGAGGGAGAGACAGGGGAAGGGAGTGGACGCCATACATCATAATGCGAACAATTAAAGGCTAAATAAAAGGCTAAACTTCATCATTCACTGAATCCAATGACTCGCATAATTCAATAGCTCGTGAATTAAATTCATTTTGATTTCATAGGACGTAATAAAACACAATATCAAATGGATTTTGCATATCATTCAAGTGATTAATCGTATTTATGTAATTCGGAATATCCCTCATAAATATAGGAATGAACATTTATGTTATGTTTATGATTCTGAACTGCATGAAATTATGATACGTGGATTCAGTATTTAACAGAACCAAAGCACGTACCTATTCAAAGCACGAAGCTTTGTATAAGGTGGAAAAGCGTATTGAAGTACCCAGACAAAACATGCAGTAAAATACGCCCTGAAAGCTTACCGCAAGGTAGAACTGAGACACTCAGATGTATGCATTTAAAGATGCCATCATCGCACGCTTAGAAACTGCGTATGCATTCAAGATGTACATAAAATGCACATTACAAGTTGAATAAGGGAATCAACTAATTGGAAGCGCAAAGTATGCTTTGTTTGTTAGACATTGCAAAACTAAAACTTCTATGATGTACTCATTACAAATAAATATATAATAGACATTACCAGGGAGCCTTCTGCCTCTGCACTGCAGAAAAACCACTTGGGAAAGCTTTCTTACTTGAACGTTTCACGAAAACCATCAAAAAAATACCATCCAGCTCCATTACTTTTACCAATAACAAGAACACATTCAGAATTACGTAATGCATGAACGCCTAAGTTACATGTCCTGACATGTAACGCAAATCCGAAATTCTGCCACAAATTTCAGTTAAATTTACGCATCCTGTAATATCCAAAAGGTCATTGTGGCCATCACAAACGCAGAATTGGTGAATGTAACGGTGTAAGAAAGGGAAGAAACGAAAACTCGAAAAGTAAGGCAAACAACAGACGAACTGATAGCCGAAAAACAGTGGATTTAGTCAAGGAAATAGTCATGTTAGAAAGTTAAGAAAATCGCTGTAGTGGCACACATGGACCTAGACTCGATGGTGGGAAAATGTGTACGATAAAAAGGAGACTGGTTTGGTTAAGTCGGGTCGCTACAAAAAAAAAAAAAAAAAAAAAAAATTAGAGACAGGACATTTTCTGTGGGTGCGAAGTTTAGTTTTAAGAAAATGAGTCGTAAATGGAGTTTCCAATGTCAGATGCTTGCAGATGATACATTAATAATTTTGAGAAGTGAAGATAAGCAACAGAAACTATGGCGAGATTTTTTATTTTGTTTGTAAGATCAGAAATTAAAGGTTATGATGGTACATGTTAGTATGGATCGTAGTAGAATGATAAATGCTGATTCATATAGATATTTGGTAGCATGTACAACAGGTGATGGCAGGAAGGTAATTCGAGCGTCTATGCCTCAGTGGAATCCAAGGTGGTAATCTGTGGATGGATTGCAATGTTAACTCCCCTACCAGATATATTAAAGAAAGGGAAATAGATTCAAGTTGTCTAAAGGAATTGTTGCTAGTTATGTGGTGTAAGATCTGAAAGTGTAAAAACTACAGAGCTATTCTGAAAATATGGTAAAACTCTTAGTACACATGAAAGGATACATAAAAATTTTTAAATATACATATATTTGTGTATATATATATATATATATATATATATATATATATATATATATATATATATATATATATATATATATATATATATATATACAGTATATCCACTAATACTAGGGGCGCCTAAGTAATACGTAGGCAGTGCTCAGGTCATGTTCATGCTTACAATTTTGAATCATGGATGAGCCCCCTGTGGAGTAAACTTCGAAACATGGATCATGGTCTCCCCCCTCCTCACCCCGTGCAAGAGCCCGAGTTGGTATATGGCCAGCATAATCTTGAACCAATCAATCAACGTAGAACCTTTATCAGTAGGCCTCTGAACATATAAACACGCATTGCACTGGTTGCCTCTATCTTGTTTGCAGTGTCGTGCTGGCGGTGATATTCAGCATTCCTTTCCTCCATTATTTCCTCAGGAATGACTCATTTGAAAAGGTTTTAATATTATCCTTTCATGTGTACTAAGAGTTACCATATTTTCAATAAAGTTCTGAAGTTTTTACCCTTTCAGATCTTAAATAACATAATTGGAAACAATTCCTCTAGACAGCTTGAATCTATTTCTCTTTCTTTAATACCTAGCATCATTTCACTTCTACATAGGAGAGTTAACACTGCAATCCATCCACAGATTACCACCGGGGAGTCCATAGACGCTCGAATGATCTTGATCCTCCTAATCTTTTATTTCTGATTACTTTTCTTTCTCCACTTATTTTGTGATTTACCTCTTCTGGCGTCCTGCCATCACCTGTTGTATTTGCTACCAAATGTCTATATCAATCAGTATTTACCATTCTACCACGATCCATAGTAACATGTACCCTTTTAACCCTCCAAAAGGAAAATAAGTTATGGTTAAAAATTATAATATATTATTCATCCATAATATATATATATATATATATATATATATATATATATATGTATATATATATATATATATATATATATATATATATATATATATATATATATATATATATATATATATATATATATATACATATACATACAGTATATATATTTATAGATAGATAGATAATCATTTTAACCACAACTTTTTTCCTTTTGGAGCGTTTCTTACCAAGTCTAAAGGGAGGAGGCTGCTAGCATAATCTCTTTTCTTAACCTCAGCAGATGCTGAAAACCATTTACAGCTGGGTGGTCTGAGCTACAAGCGGCCCACAGACCTCTTAAAGGTGAGTCTAGCGCTGCAGTACTCATCTACAGCACTTTGTTTGGTTTTACCTTCCGTGGGTGAGCATGGAAAGCTCGTTTCACTTTCTCCTTTACACAGTGTAGGGCTCTGCATTACGCCAATTTCCCAGATTTTATTTCTACCTTGGACTCCTAACAGCACAGCCATAAAGTCACTAGATAGTGCCCTGTCTTGAGACTACTTTAATTTATTGCACCTACGAACTCTTTGAAGGCATGCTAGTGCAATTTCCCTAACAGAACTATAAATCTCCTCCAGTGTCAGACCATACTTAATTTTTTTTTCTTTACTACTGGGCTAGGTACTGGCATGAGTCTGACACCAAATGAATTTTCAAGATAAGCAATCTACACATAAAGAATAAAGATTAACAACATTGAATCATCTTCTTATGCACAGCCCTATTTCACATTTCAGAGACTGCGCTATAACCACACATACGATACTCCACATTACCACATGCTCAAAGATCATCCGCGAATAGTAATTACCTCCTAAATGAATGCGTTCTATGACGGGGTCGAGTAGGCTAATTGCAGGAAACTTCATGCCTTCGTTCTCTTCCTTTCAATGGGACTGTCTGAGAGAACACCCTGCCCCAGCTGCCTTTTCGAAGACGACGGTCTTTCTCTTGGTCGTAAAAAGAGACATTAGTGCCTTCGCCATTTTCTGTTTTCTTTCTATAATTCGCATTCAGTTACCTTTACTATGCTGCAATCATTCTATTTATTAATTTCTCACGACCACGGCGAGTTTCTGTGCTTCGATGTTATTATTAATGCTCTGAGACAAATAATAATAATACCATCATCTTGATTAAAAGTCCTGGTATTTACAGCGGTAGTACCAGTATTAGTAAACATTCTAATAACTACTTTCCTTCTTTGGCGACTCACTTTAAGGCGATCTTGTTCTCAGCTTTAATCGGAGCGCTCAACCATCTTCTATCCCCTAAAGAGGCATTAGTTTAATGTAATACGTAAACAAACAGTCAATAAGCCATAAAGCCTCTTCGGAGCTCTCAAGCGCCATTTCCACATTTCCCAAGAGAGTCCATGATTGAATACTTGTCTGAAAGTTACTTAACGTCGCGACATCATGTCGAAGTGGTACGAGTGATTCCAAAGTTCTCTTTACACAAAATTTAGCTAAACTTTCCTTTAAATAAATATGGTGGGGGATTTAAAAGATTTTGATTGAAATCCTAATTTTTGGCTGAAGGCCCTTCTTGCACAATTCTTAATGGTCATCAACTTGTACACAAAGTTACACCTTTTTACAAAATATTTGATTAACAATACATTTGACCAATCTGGCTTAGGTCCATTTTATTCAATGAACCCCTTTTAAGGTTGATACGACAACCCTCATTTATATAAAAATTCACATTTAACTCTTGAAAATCTATATGAGGAAACGTCGAAAATATCACAAACATATATAAATATATATTCTCCACTTTACAATTGGAAGTTAACAAGCACAAAATAGGTATACAAGCCGCCTACTTCAAAACCTCAGTGAAGCTTTGATGAAAGTCTAATGAACCCACAACTACTATTACTACTACCATTATTATTACCTAAAATACGTAGACGTTCGAACGGAACAACTCATATATAAAAGAAGAGAAAATCGGGCTAAAAATCCATTTTTCTTACTTTAATAATTCTTCCAGGTTCAGATAATGGTGTTATGCAAACAAATAGAGTGCGTAAAAGTTTAAACAGATAATTACATGTAAAAACGCAAATAACATCAAAAGTAACAAAGTGTTTCGAATAATCTGTATACCTTTCTTCAAGTACAAAAATCTTTTAACGTACAAAGTACGCTAGGTATACTGTCCTTACCCTTTTATCAATTTAATTCCATTGCCCTTTACTCAGCGATCCCCTTTAAGATGTTTGGCCCTGGTAAACTTTAATCAGGGGCCTTTTCTTAAGAAGTCTGGATGGAGTACATAACTCAGAAACCTTTTTAGTATTCTGGTTCAAGCCCACTTTTACTCCAGAGATCGTCTTCCAGTAGCCTGGTTAAGTCCACTTTACTAAAATATTTTGGCTGGTATTCTTACTTAAGTGACAAGGCGTTTCAACAATCATTCCCAAAGGGTGGCTGGGTTATCCAGTCAAAAATGTTCCATCGAAATATAGTTTACACAAGATTTGTTGAATTTCCTGATGAAAAGGTTCATTAAATTTTCTAGTCTAGAAAAGTTGGTAAGGCTGCCTTCATGCAAAACTTGCTTTAGGTACAAAATACTTCTCAAAATGTTGAAATTACAATATGCCCAAGTTTGATTTACGCAGCCGTGAATCTGTTAGTCTCGTCACCATAATAATGGATGAAATTCAGAGAGTCTCTAAGTAGTTTGAGAAAAGGGTAAAGGTTTATACATTTTACAATTCTTATGATGGATACTGTAAGGCCGTCTGGCAGGCCCTCACCATCCAAAACAACAAAACACGACCCCCTGTAGAACGTAGGGTTTCCCCAGAAAACACAAATTGATGACTGACGGCTGAATCAGTGATTTTTATGTATTTTCAGGAACTACACTATTTTATTTGTAAAACAAAAATTAATCACGAATGTTAAATATATCAAGCTTTCGAGCCATATGTATTAGAAAGCTCTTCTCACGTTGGACAAAGAATTATTAGGTATTTTTCTGGTGTGAGAACACACAACTGATCATAAAATTATGCCCTTCTTTTTCTAATGTCCTGCACTACTTTTCCACTCATGGATACCAACGTCTTGTCAGAATTCTGTGATAATAAATCAGTTAGTAACTGACCATGTCTCTGTCTACACTCACATCCTAAAACACTGGTGACCACCAAGATGACCGATCCTGACAGCTCTCCCAACGACAACGGCACAGCTGCATCCGTCCGGCTCCCCCCTTTCATGACACACAACCCAGAGGCCTGGTTCTTTAGGGCAGAGACAGTTTTCAGGTAAAAAAAAAGATCACATCCTCGACACGAAAAGCTGATTCTGTCCTCAAATTCCTACCCGATGATGTCTTCGAACAAATAGCAGATTGGTTAGGCGAGCCAGACACCACGGTCACATACGAGACTTAGAAGGCACAACTAATGTCATCCTTCAGCATGCCCCCAGCCCTCAGTGCTACAAAATTCCTCGATAATGTACGAATAGCAATGGGAGATCAATGGCCCTCGTACATCTACAAGCAACTCCGACGGCTAATAACAATCCCTGCCACAGACAGCCAACCAGAGACGACGCTGGACTTAGTGTGTGAAGTTGACGAAGTTGCCATGCAAAACAGTCACTGCAATTTCCAAAGCATCCACCATGCCCCTTGAGGAATTTCTCAAAATGATAGATGCAGTTCATCTGGCCCAGACATCATCAGAGCCCACTCAACCAACTGTAGTAGCAGCCACCACACAACCACAACCCCAAAGTGATGCAAAGACAGACATCAAGCCAGGTTTCCCCGCAGCTCCCATACACCGCTCCCGAAACTACAAGACGGAAAGCAAACAACCACCAAATCAGAAAATACAGCCCGACAAGCTGCATAAACAGAGGATCAAAAAAGAATGACCAAAGGGCCTTTGCCTCTTCCACTGGAGATTTGCGAGCTAGGCTCGAAAATGCAAACAAGGCTGTATGCTATCAAAAAAATGCAGTAGGGCCAAAGCAGCAGCCCAACTAACTAGCCATTAGCGACAGCCAGACTGGTTTCCTCGTAAAGGGGAACGAGTCTGCCTTTCACTCTCTTCCAAGAAAAGGTAAAAACACTCTACATGTTTTTATATCACTGATGAGATGTCCGACACACAATTCCTCGTCGATACAGGCACATGCAAGTCGTTTGTCCCAGCCAATCCAACTGAATGGCTAAAACTAGCCCCCAACATTCTCCATGTGTGCACTGCCAACAGTTGGACATTCATCACAGCAGACATCACTGTAACACCACTTGGAGCAGACTTCCTGTAGGCGCACCACATTCTGGTAGACATATCCAGACAACAGCTCATTCAGAGAGATGCCCCTATAGCCCCCATCACTCCATGGACAACAAAAAACTCCAAGCCAGGACCAGACATCTCTCGCCTCCATCAGGAATTTCCCAAAGTGTTCAAGGACGACCTCCAGCATGACATCACGTGCCCTACAAAACACCACAACAAACATCATATCATCACTGAGAGCCCCCAGTACACGCACGTTTCAGACGGCTGGCTCCAAACAAACTAGCTCAGGCAAAACAAATATTTCATGATATGGAACAGGCAGGAATCTGCCAGAAAGCCTCCAGCCCATGGGCATCTCCCCTCCACATGGTGCCTAAAGCAGATGGTACATGGCGGCCCTGCGGCAACTACCAGCCCCTTAATGTTAAAACAGTACTAGACAGGTAGCCACCTGCCTAATATTGCGGACGTAACTAATCAGCTTGAAGGAGCAAGAATATTCACAAAAATTGATCTTCTGAAGGGATACTACCAAGTCCCAGTAGCAAAAGAAGATGTAGAAAAGACAGCAATAATCACTCCCTGCAGGACATATACTTTTAATTACAGCTGTTTTGGCCTTCGAAACGCAGGGGCTACTTTTCAATGGCTTATGGACAACCTCGGAGAATTACCCTGCTGCATCGTTTACGTCAAAGTAATTCTTATTTTCAGCCCCAACTATAAACAGCACATTAAGGACGTAAAACAAGTCCTCAAGAAATTCAAAGTAAACAGACTAGTAGTCCGAGGAGATAACTGTGCATGGGCGAAAAAAACAATAGAATTTCTTGGTCATCAAATAAACTTTGAAGGAGCTAAACCTCTCCCAATGAACGTCCAAGCTGTTACCAAGTTTCCAAGGCCAAGAAACATTAAATCACTTCAAGAGTTTGGCCGCATGATCAATTATTACCACAGTTTTATACCCAACCTGGCTAAAATCATGCCCCCTTTGTACAAATGTTTAAAAGGAAAACCCAAATCATTATGCTGGATTGAAAAGCCAGAAAACGCTTTTCAAGAAGCCAAAAAAGCCCTTGGTTCTGCTGCAACACTAATGTTTCCTCTCTCCCATAGCTCCCTTACACTGACCACAAATGCAAGTAGCACAGCGATGGGCGTGGTACTTGAGCAGGATAAAAACAATGGTTGTTGCCCATTGGCATTCTTCAGCAAAAAGCTATCTCCAGCAGAACAGAAATGCTCCACGTTCAACAGAGAGCTCCTGGCAGTCCACTTGCAGGCCAGGGACTGTTATGGTTCCTAATGTCTATTTCTTGTTAAGGCTGTTTCCTTACAATGTATGTAACATAGCTGGTCTTTTCATATCATAGACAGAATCACTTTTTAAAGCTGAATGGTTTCTTTCACCTCCTTGTCTGCTAACTCAATTCCATGAATTTCCACATGACAGAGAATCCAGCTAACATGAACAGTGTTGAGCCTACAAGAAATGTGACAACCACACTAAAGCCTATTGGATTAAAGGGCGGGAATCACTGGAAACTTTCAGTCTAAAGCACTCTTCAAGTCATAGTACATGATACAGCATTCTTCCTTACTATTCAAAATGAGTTTCAAGGCTGTAAACTCTGTGGTAAATACAGTGGCAAAGTCTGCTAGCTATATAAAATTCATCATAATGGATTACAGCACATCCAGCACCATCCTTTGACTACGAACTATTGGTAAATAGCTTCAAAGATCTTCATGAGCAGCATCACTCTCAAGGAATTTTGAACTTCTTCACTGTACATGCTCTTCTTTTAAAAGGATTTTGGGCAAAGGAAATTTGAGGTATAATTTACAGCGAGGCATGAGGATGGTTAACTTCCTGGTTTTCTGTTTCTTAGGAGAGATTTCGAAACTTACTCATTTAATCTTATTTGACAAGGCTTAGAAGATCTGAACCCACTAAATCGCTGAGTTACCACAGTCTTTCAAGACATCAAAGGATAGGTTAATGGGGACAGATTTAATTCTACCCAGATACCACATACCCAACTTCCCCCTTCACAGTGCAATTGGTAAGTCATTAACATCAACATGAATGCTCTCAACAGACGATCTAAACTGCACATTCTGTGGCCCATATTGTACAAACATCAGGTACTTTTAATTTAGTTTTATATGAAAAGAATATCTTTGACTGCCATACTCAGGTCAAAAGAGGGTTAGGTAAGTCATATCTTGGTCATAAGTCTGTGGTGGAATGCCTATAATGATATGATGGATACTATTTACTTTCATCACTTTCAGTCCAGAAAAACAGGGAAAGTCACGCAAGTTTTTATTCTTTTTCTGTAATGTTCTCAGTATCCAAGACAACTGTTTGCAGCAGCTCACCATATATCTGTCAATATAAGTAGTTCTTGTGAGGTTGTCAGAGTTGAATTGCTCCTAAGTCTTTGACGTGGCTTTATCGTAATGAAATTTTCATAAGAATCTAAACAGTGATTGAAATGTAGTGATTCCTTGTCTCCAAATTCATCCCCTTAAAAGTGCAATGTTTCTCGTCATTCATGGGTAGACTAGATTATCTAGCTTATTTTGAAATGGCTCACAAGTTTCCCATAAGTTATATATACCTAAGAAAAGAAAATCATCAGCAAATAAAGATACAAAGGAGCTCTGCAGATTAGTACCAATATTCTATCCATGATATACCAGAGGAATGTTTCTTGCGAAATATCTATGACTTGGGCTGATTTGGGTAGTGTTCCATTAACTGATGCTTGAAGCAGTCGATTTGAGAGGAAATTGTTCAGCCAGGCTCCCAAAGGCCCACAAACCTGCTTTACTTTTGTGCTTGCTGCATTCCATGTAGCAATTAAATTTGTGAAATCTGGTGAAGTTAATATACACAAGTGTAGATTTCGCTGCCGATTCTAGGAATTTGATTATCGACTCTACAGTAAGGCGCAGGTCTCCCTTGGATGAAACTCATGTCAGATATTTTGAAGTTGCGATTTTCTCAAAGGTTTCCATTGTGGGATGTTAGCGATACAGGTGGGTGTGATTTAAGGCGATAGCTTTTACTCTTGGACACGTGATGGCGTGTCTGAAGATTACTGGAAGGTCGTTATTTGTTAAGGATTCTTGCCGAGAAAGATAGAATGTTCTTCATTTGTTTTTAGTATGTTTTCGATATCATTGTACAAAATGGTCTATTCCAGGCAAGAGCAGAGTTATCTGAGAGTCAGTTTCCTTTTCGATCATTTCTTCCTTGAAATCAATACTTTCCTCGTCAAAGATTGGAGCTAGCTCGTCCATCTTATGGCTCGGGTCAGGAGTCGAATATGGAAATAAAAACTGCACTGATAGCTATTCTCGTACTTATTCGGTGAAATATGCCAATTTTCAGTTTTTGACAGTTTCTAAATAACAACAACCCCGCCAAAAAAAAATCAACCGACAAAAGGAATGCTTGATTTCTACCTAGTTTGCTTGTGGATGTGCAAAGATGATAAAAGATATTGGCGGTCGTTACAGGTGACGATCTAAATGGTTAGTCAAACATCACATGCTGTCTCACGTTATTAGGCAATGATATGACAATGCTGAAGTCTCGTTCCAAATGTTATCTTTGGTATTGAATTAAGTGCGTCATATATATCGACTAGCCAGACATACCGAGAGAGAGAGAGAGAGAGAGAGAGAGAGAGAGGAGGATCTCCATTCCTATTCTTGAGAAATTACAAAGGGAGACAGGGAAGATTTGCATACACTTCTTCAAACTGAGAGAGAGAGAGAGAGAGAGGGGGAGAGGATCTCCAATCCTATTCTTGAGAAATTACAAAGGGAGACAAGGAAGATTTGCATACACTTCTTCAAACTAAGAGAGAGAGAGAGAGAGAGAGAGAGAGAGAGAGAGAGAGAGGAAATAGCAGATGATGTGAGAGAAAGAGCATGAACTTCCAGAGAAGTAAATTATCCAGGAAAGACAGTCTTCTCCTAGAGTCGTTCTTCCTCTCGTCATAACTCAAAAATAATGGTTTTCCTTCGAGTGCCATGCACACAGCTCCAACTATGACTGCTGACTGTTAGTGGCTCAGTTTGAATCAGGTTAACGTTTTCCTTTAGCTGCTGAAATTAAGGAAGAAAAGGGAGGGGTCTGACCTTTAGGAAATTAAACGTATTCAAATAAAGACATCGTGTCTGCCATACAAACAGCAGATGTTTTCTGAAGAAAACTGTTTTTACAGCAATTACAAATACAAAAGGCTTGTTAGGCCTATGAAGGACATATCACGACAGGAATACAGACGATAAAAATGAATCAAGAAGGTAAATCCAAGAGAACCAGCAACATTAGAATTTCCTGTTCCAAGAGTTCACATTCTCTAACTAATTTAGTATTTGTAAGAAAACCAAGGTTAATGCGCACCATGTGGCCACGGGAGAGGCGCTTGGCAGGTGATCTGTAACTGCTGAGGCCAGGAGAGAAACAAGATCGAGAAAATACGCCTTGGAACACAGCTTTCATGGGAGGGAGTCAAGATTCAATCTTAAGATCTGATTAATAAGAATGCTTTAGATTCAAGTTGCCTAAGAAAAATCTGAAGGCCTCACTAGAAAACGGTATCTAATTAGCCCTTTCGACGTTTCATTATAAGAGCAAGTTCTGCTCTCTGGTTTTTTGGGACAACTTCCCGGGGTAATGCATCAAAGGATAAAGTTTTTCTATTATTCTAAATATGAGTATGAACCTCTAAAGGACTGAGGTGAAATATGAAAAAAATCTTATATTCCTGTTCATATTTTTATAATTTTCTTATCCGAATCAGAAATTATGAATTATTTTTAAAAAGACTTAATCTCTGTTTAGAAACACAGGTTATCCTCTGTAGCTACATGTCATCACCTTTATGAGTGGTTATTCAAACACATGGAAATCTACAGAGGCGTAAAGTTATTTCGGGCAATACGAAATAAAGTTTACAATAAAAGATTTGTGAATGCAAAACAGTCATCGTTGGTTAAAAAAATTATTTACAATAGTGTACATTGTACAAAAAAAAATGTTATAAAGAAGCCCATTTCTAAAAGGATAAAAAATCCATTATTGTAATCTTTAGTATGAAAATCTAAAGAAACTCTCCAACACACTCTCAGGCTACCTTAGATTCAGAATAATGACGATTTGCGCTTATGGTAACGATCTGGTCTTAGGAACCTGCCATGTCGATAACTGAGGGGTGGATCTGGATTCAGTTTCCAAAATACTATCATGCAAAATTCGCGTTTTATTTGTAATAAGCCTTGTTCCTTGCTGCGTTTATTTTACTCATATTCATGAAAGCAGCCACACTGACAGTTAGCCCTGGTATGAGTTTTCTTTTGCCGATGTCAGACGATTGTGTACACCAAATGCAAAAAATGTCAACATTAGCATACTAAAACATATTGAGACGATGGATGTTAGGGAACAAAAATCTTAAGAACTGAAATACTGAAATAATCCTGGGTACAGATGTTAGGGAACAAAAATCTTAAGAACTGAAATAATCCTGGGTACAGATGTTAGGGAACAAAAATCTTAAGAACTGAAATAACCCGGGGTACAAAGTGGTTACCATTCAGAATACCCTGGAGGGCAGGATACGCTTCTGATCAAATATATTGAGTACAAGCTTGACATTTATTTATCAGTCAGATACACAAGGGCACGGGATTACGATCCATACTGATATATGGCTCATAAAACTCTCTAAAATATGAGGAAAAGTCTCAGTCAGCCAAATCTTCACCGTTATTTGGAAGGTGTAGCAGTAACCTTGATCATCTGGTAATAAAAGCAACCAATAAACATCCTACTTAAGCCAGAAATTACGAGATTTGGAGAAATTTGGTTCGGAACCTTTCATTACAAGATAGATCACGCACTTTATATGGATAAATATCTTCATGACAGAAGGAATATAAAAGAGCATTAAAAATCATGAAACTCATTAAATCATTAAGTCTAAAATTTTCCAACTTTACAAACTTAATGAAAAGTGAAACTCATGCCAGAAACAAATAGGAAACTTTGAAAACAACTTTAAAATGTCGAAATACACTTGTTTAGAAATAAATAAAATCCGTAACAGCAATTTTAGAGGGCAATTATAAACATTAAAAAAATCCAGAAATAAGTCTATGAGAAAATTTTCAAAAAGCAATTTTTAAACCAACAAAGCAAAACAATCTCTACAAAATAAGATAGGTCCATGAAGACTCATCCTAAGTAATAGGATTGCTGGCAAAGATCCATCCTGAGTGGCTAAGCCTTCTTCACTCCCCAAAGTCATTACTGGAAAAGTAAGATCTGAAGGCTTAGCCGATGGCCTTTACCAGAAAGGACAGGTGGGTTGTTTTGCCTTCACGGAAAATCTTTCTTAATGGCCATTTCTTGAAAGACTTACAATTTAGTGCCTTGTACATTACTATACTTTAACAAAAACACTCAAGACAATATACCATACGCTTAGAAACATAATAAGCAATAATGTGTACAAACATAGCTGCAGGTATGTGTGTATACAGTATATATATATATATATATATATATATATATATATATATATATATATATATATATATATATATATATATGAATTTTTGTCGCATACAACGGGACATTCTTTATGTTCACAAATATTATGCCACAAATATCAAATATCGTCTAATATTCCAGTTCACTGCAACTCGGGAACAACTTACGCCCAAAGAGACTGATAACTGATAAGTGCTTCCTTGATGGCTCAGTGGTCCAGAGTAACTGTGCATCGTTGTTTCTAAACCAGGCAACAGTTCGAATCTCATTGATGACAAAGTACTTGTCAATTATAATTAAAATATATATATATATATATATATATATATATATATATATATATATATATATATATATATATATATATATATATATATATATATATATATATATATATATATATATATATATATATATATATATATAAATATATAAATATATATATATATATATATATATATAAATATATATATATATATATATATATATATATATATATATATATATATATATATATATATATATAAATATATATATATATATATATATATATATATATATATATATATATATATAGATATATATATATATATATATATATATATATATATATATATATATATATTTTATATATGAATGTATATGTATATGAATATATATAATATATATATTATAAATATATATTATATATATTTTATATATGAATGTATGTATATATATATATACATATATATTATACTTGTGCGTGTGATACAAACACTAGAGCAAGATTACTTGTGTATTATTTTGCCTTAAAAATAAACACAATCTTTATATGAAACTGAAATCAAATCCAAATTAAAATAGTTTCAGTCATAATAGCTCTTTGAACTCGATAGCAAATTACTGGGGCAAATCTACCTCTTTGCGATACATTGTGGAAGTGGTTTATGAAAAATTAACAAAGGTTAATGGCAGTACTTGCTACCAAAGAAACAAAATTAAGATCCATCACTCTACTAGATAAGAACACTTGTCATCACGGAAACTTCATTACAGAACATCACAACGCTAAAGGGGAGCGCTTTATGATGTATAATGACCTTGCAAAAATAGTCCTCGAACGCATTAAGTACAAATTAGTCACGGTGCAAGATATAAGGGGGTTTCTCTTCTCTCCCGACCTGCTTGGCTGCACTTCTGAACCTAAAAGGGCTTCAGTCAATGTTGCGACACTGCTCAATGTGCATTTACCCCAAAAAAAATTAATATTTCCATTTCTCCAAATAAGTACGTCTGCTGTCGTCATTAAAGCAGGCTTTCTCTTCAATATTTTAATTCAATATTTAAAACAAAATCGCAAACTTGTTAGGAAATGGGGCCAATTTTTGTGAAATATCACTTAAAATTATGTATCACTGTAGCTCAATTTATAATACTGGATAATAATTAATCTCGGTAGCTTCAACAATTCCTTCACATTCACAAACCACACCCCATTTCCGTAAAGATGAGTTAGTTCAACAAAATTTTCGTAGATACAAACTTTTGCTTCACTCTGTAGTCATCTTCTCTTCCACTTTTAACGGAGAACCCACAAACTTCTCTACTTCACCTACTTGTTTAACAGTATTTACTCAAAATAAATAAATAAATAAATAAATAAATAAATAAATAAATAATTACTTCTAATGAGCATAAATTCTCAAAGCAAACAGAAAATTTTATCACTTCAGTAGAAATGAATGATTGTTACTGCCCATCTTCCAAACCGATGAATGTACACTGAGATCTTGTCAGTCACACAGTGCTTAATTTCAAAGAAAAATATTGAAATTACAACTGTTGTTTCCGCAGCATTATGTGCACCGAGTTAAAAACGGCATAGTTTTCATATGCTTAATCCAGTAGACTGGAAACATCCCATTATAACCTATTGCTAAAGGAAACAGAGAATTTAGTTCCGTAGAGTAAATGGATATGGATCGAAAATATGGACTGGAATAAGCATGCTAAACCCAACTTTGTACTAAATTTGTCTAATGAACAATTACAGGAAGTGTATCAAGCGCTCTAGATTGCGGTTTAAGCTTTTCGTTCTCAATAAAAAAAAATGAAATAAAATAAAATAAAATACAATAAAATAAAATAAAATAAAAAATGCGCCGAAGTTTCTTCAGCGCAACTGAGCTTTCTGTACAACGTATAATGCTGTATAAAACTATCAACTACGACCGGTAGGCGGCGGTAGCGCTTCAGTTGCTCCCCAGATTCGGTATAGTGAGTGAGGGTGGGTCGCAGTCGCACGCCTCCGGAAAGCGCTGCCAGATGCACGATCATGCTAACTTTAACCTTAAATAAAATGAAAACTACTGAGGCTAGAGGGTTGCAATTTGGTATGTTTGATGATTGGAGGGTGGATGAGCAACGTACAGATTTGCAGCCCTGTAGCCTCAATAGTTTTTAAGATCTGAGGGCGGGCAGAAAAAGTTCAGACGGACAGACAAAGCCGGCTCAATAGTTTTCTTTTACAGAAAACTAATACTGACAGTATAGATGTTGCCAATTCCTTTTACACTGGGAAGAAATGGAAGTTTGTCAAGTGACGAGCATTACATTTATAAAGGTGTTGTTTATAGTGCCACGTCCAAACCAATAACATGCAGTGTTCCTAAGCGTTTTAGTATTATGACATAAAAAAAAAATTGATGAAAACTAAAATATAGCCACGCGAAAGTAAGGTTCTTGTCTGTCAGGTCATGGAGTCTGTAGACCACCTCAACAGCAATAGCAGCATAGTCAGTTCACGTCTTGGGTTATGGTCTGAAAGTGTCCCTGAGTGCTTGGGACGTAAAAACGACCACTCCTGGCTTCAACTGGTGTTGGTCTTCACTATTTGGTTTGGCAAATCCACACCCCCCTCCCATACACGCACACACATACATACATATATACATACATACATACATACATACATACATACATACATACATACATACATATACATATACACATACATATGTGCGAGGGGAGTGTGGATTTGCCAAACCAAACAGCGAAGACCAACACCAGTTGAAGCCAGAAGTGGTCGTTTTTACATCCCAAGCACTCAGGGACACTTTCAGACCATGACCCAAGACGTGAACTGACTATGCTGCTATTGCTGTTGAGGTGGTCTACAGGCTCTGTGACCTGACAGACAAGAACCTTACTTTCGCGTGGCTACATTTTAGCTTTCATCAAGTAATACCAAGTATGATAAAATCCAGGTTTTTAGCGTGTTTAGAATTCGAGTATGAAGTTGTCAAAAACAACAAATAATGGGATTTCTTCTCAACATTATTCTCTCAAACTTCAAGAACTTGCTAAATAAGACTGATACAAAACACCTACAGTACTAAACGAACACAAAACGGCGATTATCTTGGATGATGAAGTCGAATATAGGCAGCTCCGAACTAATCCGTGATAAGCGGCCATAATATTTCATTAGATTAAAACAATAAATTACTCATCCGAGAATTTATCGATTTATGCAGATGCTTCAAGCATTCTCTACCCTGTCACGATTACCTTGATGTATTAAAAAAATGTCTTTTCCTTTCGAAGGGGCGGTTCCAGTCTTTGACAAATCTCTGTGAATGATGTTGCTATATCCACGCCCTTCTTCACCTTACTTGTGACGCATCAGTCAGTTACTTTCCAGATCCATCCTTCGCACAACTGATTTTTCAAGTAACTGACAGTAATCCTTATCCCCTGCTATGATCGATCAGGTCTCTTGCTATTGAGGCTGACTGCATGATATAATATACAGTACACCACACTCGCCATACATCTACTAAACTAGTCTTTGCATGACACAAACGTTTTTCCTCTTGAGTCCAAGTTCTTTTCCACGAATCTTCCTGTTAATTACAGTAGGTGGATGTGTTCCATAAAATATTAGGTTTACTGCAGACAGCACAAGAGTGCGCTTCTCAAAGCAGTGACCATGTTCATTAAAATGGTGCTACAATCACAAAATTACGTTATTTGCAGCTCAGTGGCCCGAGCCATCTTTAATATTGGATGGCTCTTCTCGCCAAAACTGTCTACCATAATTACTATGATTATCATCTAGGTCATCCATCATTTCGCTAGAAAGATATAAATCTACAATCGAGTGAGTCTTGCTGTCATGTTATTTTGCTTGTCGGTAAAACATCTAATATCTATTTACGCTTGGAGAGAAGGACGTAGAGGAAGATTTGGTGTTTGAGGGGAACATATTTTATTGAAAAATCAAAAGTTGTTGTGGTCCTCCACGTTCAACAACAAAGAGTTTTATATATATATATATATATATATATATATATATATATATATATATATATATATATATATATATATATATATATATATATATATATATATTATATATATATATATATATATATATATATATATATATATATATATATATATATATATATATATATATATATATATATATATATATATATATATATATATATATATGGCAGTACATCTTCACTCCTGTGGAATGCCAGGAAATGATATTCTCGCCGTCAAGTGTGGTCGGAAAGTTACCTAGGGGCCAGGGGCATGGGGTTTGCAGTCCCCCTCCCCCTCTATAAATATGAATGCAATGAACGGAGGGGAAATAAGATATTGTATCTTGGGATCTGGATGTTCATGGATATTCAAAAACTAACCAAAAGATGCAGCCACCCAAGACTTTCACCCTACTAAAATTACATTGCCATTAAAGACATTCGATATTGCTATGTTAGTGATCCTTATTTACTTTTTGCACACATCCGACAATCATTTTGGTTCTGAAGTCAACCATTCAACTAACATATGCAACTAAAACTATTAGTCATCACCAAGCTCTCCTGTATTTTTATGTTTTGATGATGTAACAAAAGAATTTGACAGAATGAATTATCTACAACTTCTCGAAACATCATAATAATGTTCAGCTTTATACTGAAATGGGATATTATATGAATGGTTCACAAGTTCCAACCGGAGTCAAGTAGGGTATCACGTTACTAAGCATCTCCTGAAACGGATATCCCCAAGGTGGAATTCTCCCACCGTATCTCTCTAATACTTAGGCTAGTGCATGCACTAAACGTTAAACTGAACTCATTCCAACTGGCTGACCTATCGACAGTCCTCATCTCCCCGTCCGTGCCGGGCCTCCTGCGCTCCAGCCATAAATTCTGTAGTTATGCATACGAATCTGCATTGAAACTAAGACCCAATGCATTTCATTGCTCAGTAGACTGCCTAAACACGTTGAAAAGTGTACGGATGTCCCTGTAGAATTACCATCTGTAATTTACACATGAATACCCATTTCAAAGACATTGTTATGAAGGATCTGTGTGCTACCTCCAAACATGACGACTTAAGTTTTTCGCGATAAGCAACGTCATTTTAATGAGAACTTTGCTTCTCTCACCAAGAAATCGAAATCTTCCTGTTCTATTTTTATCCCTATGACGTCTGTGGCTTGTCCCACTGGACTAGTTATACCCAACAGACCCTTTGAGGGCATGCGCATCCTAAGGTGTTCCCAAGCCAATTAAAAAAAATGGGGCAAAAGTTCACCAATATTTTTTAACCCTATCTTTGATATTTTTAAACCTAGATCCCTCAAGTTTATCAACCTGAAAGTATTTGCTTCAGACTATTGCTCTTATATCATATTTCCTTATTAGTAGCTCATATTAATATTAATATCAATATTAATAATGATATTAATTTTAATTGTCATGGTTATTAGAAAATATTTTGCTGAATATTGAAACCATTTTCTACCAGTAATTCATTTCTGTAACAGGGGATTGTCGCAATAATATCATAGTTGTAGGGCCCATATTCACAGTATTACCACCAGAAACCCGCTATAACATATAAGTATAAAACCTTACGACCTTCCAATGGCCGCGAGAAACAGAACATGTTGAAAAGAACTGTCTGTGACTTCCTAAAACCTACTCACCAACAACAACTTATTATGTCAGATTGTCAAAGCCTCTATTTGTTCACAAAATAATTTCTATCATGCTATAAAAACGGGGAATCCAAAAGATAGTATTACGACGTACACACATGCACAAACGCGCACACACACACACATACATATATATATTTATACACGTATATATGTAGCTGATTCTTTATTTTGTGCTTCCTTTAAGAAGATGGGCTTTACCTATTGAACTCCTTGAATTTGTAACATTAAGCATTTCCAACTGTGGATGCAGGTCGGCTGGAAAAATATTTTTACATAAGAGACATATATACATACATACATTGCATATATATATACATATATATAATATATATATACATAATATAATATATATATACATATATAAAATATATATATATATATATATATATATATATATATATATATATATATATATCTATATATATATATATATATATATATATATATATATATATATATATATATATATATATATATATATATATATATATATATATCGTAGCGCATGCAATAACTGCCACTATACTTATCTCACTAAGGATATCACCTAACTTAAAACCACAAGCAAGGGTAGAGAGTGAGACAGGTACCAATAAAACCTATTGTCCCTTATTTGTCTGAACAGTCAATTAGCCTTCTCTTTTGAGTTACAATCGGGTATGAATAAGGGCATGGTGACAAGAACCTTATCTAAAATCAGTAGCAGAGTATCAGAGTAGAACCATCTTATTTAGCAAAATCTTTTGGAAGAAGAGGTGTGTTTGTGTATGTACGTATGAGCATGTGTATGTATGTATGTATGTATGTATGTGTTTATATTATATATATATATATATATATATATATATATATATATATATATATATATATATATATATACATATACACACACACACACAGTCACAAATATTGTTTTATATCCAGTTAACAAATCTCGGGAATAACTTGCACCCAAGGGGCTTTATAACTGAATAAGTGCTTCGTCACCTGCAGGATCAGAACTGCTAGGTTGATATCGATTCAGAGTACAAAAACTTGATTTCGACATACCCCTGGACATTTTTTATATTCACAAACATCATGCCACAAATATCCTTTATTATACGAATCACTATACCTCAAGAATAACTGGCACCAAAGGGGATATATAATTGATACGTGGTCCGTCACCAGTCGCATGTACAGCTGAGTCGATATCAACTTATACCTCTCTTGGGAACTCACTCGTCAACAGTCTCCATACATTTTTGTTTCTAAACCAGGCAACGGTTCAAATCCCACTGGTGACGGAGCACTGATCAATTTCAATTCCCCTTGGGTGCTCCTGAGGTATAGTACAGTAAATTGGATAATAAATAATATTTGTGACTTAATATTTGTGGATACAAAAACTGGCTCGATATCTATAACAAAAATTCATAATTAGCCACGTTTTACAAACTTACCAATCAGCTATCATGGAGGAGGTGGGCTGATATCAATTCTAAGTACAAAAACGTCAATTCGACTGACGTACGTACAGCAAAGTCGACATCAATTTACCTCTCTCCTGATGGCACAGTGGTCAAAAGTCAATGTACATTGTCTTCCCTGAGATAGGCAGTAGTTCGAATCCTTCCGTATGTAGAGTATATACACACACACACACACACACACACACACACACACACACACACACACACACACATATATATATATATATATATATATATATATATATATATATATATATATATATATATATATATATATATATATATATATATATATATATATATATATATATATGGGAGTGGGAGGGAGGGTATAGAATAGGCAATAAAAAAAGTAAGAGAAATAAAAGGTAGTAATAAAAATAGAGGTGACAGTAAATGCAGAAAGAACGGTTAATGAATAAATGGATCTAAGAATACAGAATGGTAATGGACATAGATCTGTCTATGAAGACTGCTGTCATGAGTCAGTTGAGTGAGTATTTTGGCGATTTGGTGGATATCGAAGGTGGAAGAGATATACAAATCTGAATGACACAAGTAGGGGAAGGGCTAGTGTAATGTTAAAAATGCTTGTGGAAATGACTGTTACGGACGGAAGGAAGGAAATTAAGATGATGAAGACTAGAAAAACACCAGGAATTGATTTGTTGCAATATGGTAACTAAGGTCACCAAGGTTTGTACGTTGTCTGGAGGTTGACTGAGAAAGTAAAGCAGGTGACAAAACATATGACAGGGGAAGAACAACGTTGGTTTAGATAAGGAATGTGATTGTGATCAGGAGCTTGATATGAAACAATTATATGAGAAGCTCGAAAGTAAGGGGGAAAACTGTATGCCGTTACAGTGGCCTAGGAAAAACTTAAGATAGAATGGACAAAAAAGTAACGTGGAGGGTGCTGAGAATATCTTGTGTAGAAGATGAGTCAGTTAGGTGTGATTAAAAATGTTTACACGGTGAGCGAAGCAGTATGTGTGAGTGTAACTGCAGTATGTAGGCAGAGAAAAGGATTGTAGATGGAGGTACAAATTTAAGGATGAGAAAATCTCACGATTGAGTTGGTTTAATAACTGAAGCTTGAACGATGGTACTGTCTTGACTAGGGATGGTGAAAAGAATCTGCAGAAACCAGAAGAAGAGCTTGAAAGTGTGTGCAACATAAGAAATTTGAGAGTAAATGTAAGCCAGATTAACCAAGATGATAGTGCAAATACTAATATGGGCAGCGTAGGAATGGAAACGGTTAATTCTCATAAATGTTTGCGAGTAAATAGAATGGATGATGGTGGGATGAGAGAAAATCACTGAATAGGTAAAGCAAAAGAAAAAAGTACTGGTGTGTGTGCATGACTGTAAATGAAAGAGGTTGAAAAGTTTAACTGAATGGTTTGTGCAAGTAATGATACGGTAGAAATGAGGAAATACATTGAAGAGGTGTGAAATGATTAGAGCTTGTGAAAGGATAGATCAGAGTTTTTGTAGATGGCTTGGAAATGTGTAAAGAATGGACAGCGCTGGAATGGTGAAAGAAATCGTAGTAAGGATAAGTACTTAAACACATATTTAATTTAACGTTTTGCTACATTTACGTGTTGCATTTTCAACCTGAAAAAAGGAGAAACCAGTCACAAAGGTAGATATTTACTATTCAGATAGTATACATAAATATTTCAGAAATATATTAAAAATATCAAAAATTATGAAAAAAATACTGAAAACATTCGATAATATTACTTAAAAGAATATTTATAAAGTATGAGAGACTATTTACAAAACAAACAAAGAATAAATTAATCAAAATATTAATATATAGAGAGAGGACAGGCATTGCTGTCTATATTCAGTCTTGGTTTCTTCATTTTAATAAAAATGGATTCTTGAATTTTTAACTTTAATGCAGAGGAAACCTTCGAGATTACCTTTCAACTTCTCTTAGTCAAATTTCACTTCACAGGTGCTTTCACAGTGGTTTCTTATGGTATTTTAACTTAGTCTTAGCAGATGGCTCTGTGTCTGGCTACTGGCAGCTCTATGCTGGGCCCACTCTCAAATTAAGATTGGTTAGACTAGAACCAATATAGCCTTGCTGGCAGCAAGGGCATCGGAAAAAGCAGACAATGGACGTGCATCGGCCATCTGGCAGTTTACTCTTGTTTTTAAAGAAGGATTTTATTTCAGAGCTTTGAAAGATGATGAAAGACAAAGTATTCAGCAGTTATATGTAAGAAAGCTTCGGCTTTCTTCCATCCCTCTTAAACAATAATAATACTACCACTGAGTTGCTGAACCTTCAGACACGTGGAATTCCTTAGCTAAGTGCTCTAGAATTCCGTTCTAGGTACATAGACAAATATTTACCTGGACGGGAGTCAATTTTTCTGTTATTTCGAGGACACTACAGAGACATAGGTGGAACTTTTAGAACTTTCGTTTCTTGGAATTTCTATTATCAATTTTTTGAAGCTCTAAAATGTCACAGGCAGAAGAATAAGAACAATATGACTTTTATCTAAATAATTCTACCTTATAATAATAATAATATTATTATTATTATTATTATTACAGTATTATTATTATTCTTTGATATAATGAAAACTCCAATTAGTTTAATTTAATTGATACAAAACCACCAACACCCAATATAAGAAAACTATAAACTAGTCAAAAAAGGGATAATATTGGTGAGATTGTTAAAAAAGGTTCCTCAAAAAATTGTTTAACCATCATTGTAATTTTAATGAAAGCTCATTTGCATCTTTTTGTCACATATAAGGAAGCTCTTAAAGACTTATCATTTTCCCCCCTCTATTTGTCAAACCTCCCCAAAATCTCTCTCTCTCTCTCTCTCTCTCTCTCTCTCTCTCTCTCTCTCTCTCTCTCTCTCTCTCTCTCTCTCTTAATTTTCAATGCTTTCAATTCATGACACAAGTGTTCAGCGTAAAGCAAAGACAAGACTACCTATGTGAATTTCAAACCACCTCGCTGTGTTAACTAATGATAATGGTCACCCACCCATACGCAAAGACTCCCGAAAAAAAAAGAAAGTAAAAACATGGAAAGTATTATATTTCCAGTCTTATTAAAATAAAATAGTTACATTGATTTGGGAAACAAGAGATATGATGCGAACCTTTACTGTAATCAAGAACTAACAGAGAAAGAGGAAACAGAGAGAGACTTATATTCTAAGTACCTAAGAAACCAAGACTAAGCATAAAGTTAATAATATATTTGTTCTAAATTTTTCAAAATATTTTATAACGATACAATAAGCCATACTTGTCTTAAACTCACAGATTTATACTCATCTACTTTTGTTAATACTTGCCTATCCATGCAAAGTGCTCTTTAGTTAAAAAAGAAATAAGTAATATATATAACTATAACAAAAACAATTCGTTGTACATCACACTTAGTAAAATATCTCTGACTACAATGAAAACCAATGAAGTTTACACACGTTTAAGCAAAGAATCACACCCATAAACATATAAACATGTACAGGTACTGGTTCACAAATAATCAGTGACCCACGCGGGCGCGCGCGCGTGAGAGAGAGAGAGAGAGAGAGAGAGAGAAGGGTGGGGTTGGTAGTGCGAGAGTTGTGTTTGCTATTTTGGTCTTCCATAAATCAAGAGAGCCAAAACTGGTTTCCAAAATTAGTTGCCAGACTTCATTTAAGAGTGGCAGGTTATGACCGGTGACTCAGACCAAAACAAAAACAGCGCTGTCTGAGTTGTCGGTTCGCTGATGTTTAATGTTGAATATTGGCTTCAGAAAGTATGTTAAATTTCTTTGCTTAACAAAGCAGTTTTCAAAACAAGTAAAACGCACGACTAGATATGTTGTGATAAAACATTTTAATTGTTTTAACAACATACATGTTAAAAAGTTAACTGTAATAATATCAATAGCAAGTAAACAACTCAAGTTTCCCGGGACTCAGGCTGAATAGAACCTATAACTCTGTATTATGTGAACGCAATACATTGCGTGCTTTTCCCTTAATTTCATCTGAAAGTAATCCATTCCATGGATTTTCCTCTAACAGAACTTGTTTTTATTTTTGTGTGTGTTTTTGTGGCTCTATTGCTATAACATTTGGTAATAAAAATACGTAGATTTTATTACATTAACTTCATAACCTTTTCCCATAAATATAAATATTATAAGGAGCGAAACTATTAATAACTCCCACACTACATTTGCCACAACGTTAACATTTTATTGTTTATCACGAAGGTGATAAAACTGGTGTAAAATTGTTAAGCAAAACTGCAAACTGCATTGCGTAAAATATACAAATATATGAAAAGATCCAAAGAAAAACAGCAGTAAACTACGAATACAATTCACTTGGTAATGTGTATGTTTGTTTTAAAGTGATGTACTCTATCGTTAGGCAATGTTGCACTAAAAGTAACAGAGGAAATATGAATAATTTATGTGCCATGAAAGTATCAGGAGAAAATTCAAGTGTGACCCCGGCATGAAGATAAAATAAGAAATACCTGGTACAGCACTGTACATTCATAAAAAAAATGCTGACGAGACGGACAACCAGATGCCGCTTCTAACAAACAAAGAAGTAAAACCGAAATGCGTTTGTGGAAAACGTGGGAGCCTAGCCCCGAAGGTACAGGCCATCTTCATAGAAGACAATAAGATTACAGGCCTTGGGGAAAACATGACAGCAGTAAATTTTTGACATACTTCTACTTTCACTTAAAATTCATTAATTTTTAGCAAGAGAAGAAGAGCGTAGGTGAAGAACCACCACATTTCATTAAAGACGCGTTTCGTTATTTCTTTATAACAACATTCTTCAAACTAGAAGAAACATTATATTTTTTATAGTTACAAGAATATACAATCATCATTGGCTAGCAAAGCTGAGTAAAGGTGGCAATAACAGAGAAAAATTATGGAATCTCTTCATGAAAAAAAGTGAAACTGGAGCATAAATTATAAGCCCAGTAGATTATGGTATTAATCTACGGGGCTTGTAATTTATGCTCTAATTTCACTTTGTTTCCTGAAGAGATGGAATTCAGGGTAAAATTTTCTCAAATGATGGAATCTTTAATATATAAATTTACTCAGCTGGTAAAAAAAACCCTGAACAGTTTACAGTGAAAATTAAACATTGAACTAGCTGCAGTAAAAACAGAGGATAAGATGAACTGTCAAGACGAAGACCTGATTTACTAAAAAATATTTCGAACCACTCAGAAATTCTCAATAAGGAACTTTCATTTACAGAACACTAAAATTTTCAAGTCTTCTACCTGTGTTACATTCCTCTATATCAGTAGTTCTCAAGGGGGGGGGGGGGATTGTGACCACAGATTAGCAGGCTCAGACTGGCTCTAGGACTACACAAAACGCAGTGTGCATCGGTCCGCACTACTGAGAAGCCAGGCTGGCCTTTCTCTCAGCTGGCCTGTGCGTTTATGTTAGTATTTTGTTGCATATTATTCGGAATGCACCTTTTTAGGCAGACAAATTTGGAAAGGGCGGGGGTGACATTCTGACATATGGTGAAAGGGTGCATTGGACAAAAAAGGTTGAGGTCCACTGCTCTATATGTTGCAATATTGGCGATCAGCTGGGCTTGGCCAGCAAGCAACAAGCACGAGGAGAAATGCCATAATGTTCAGAAGAGCTTGTCCGGAATGACCTTTCAGACTGGCTAACACAGATGGCGCTGCTGGTAAATTATTGTTATGGTGCAACAACGCTTGAATAATACGGTTGTTAGTAAAAAAAAATAAGCATTATTTAAAATTTTATTTTCGAGTCAAATGACTGCCAGGAGCGGCAAAGAGTATATGCTCTGTGTATTAAAGTCTGCAAGTCATTCATTTTAAAGATAAACATGTACTGTAGCTCTTTGGAAATTCATTCCAATACCGGTAAAGGTGCATTTTTTGAAAACGCTAAACCTTAAGAGCGACTTCTTGTTTACGGTAGTTTTGGTAATACTCACTTCTAAAAAGTTAGGAATATAATTTTCTTCATATTGTGCGAAAAACAAGGATGCTTACTATTTAAGCAATCATGGAACTGCTCTATGTGATTTAACTGTCTGAAAACCTGAAATGTGTCTCGTCAACATACCTGTGATAAATGATCGGTTTGAACGCCAGTGGACACTCACCAAATCACCTCTTTTCGAGAAAATACAAAAATACGTTAGCAACTCAGGCTCAAAGTGGAGATCCTACGGCGACTCTTCAGATTGTATGTAGTGTAGATTACTAAATAAAAAGTGACTACCATTTATGCTTAAGAAGTATTTCTTGAAATGTTTCTCACCTGCTCACTGAGACTGTGTAGTTTCAAACTATATCAAGTGTTTATTTATTAGAACATTTGAGAATAGGGAGATAATGTCAAAGCTGGCTACCACTGCACCCTCTGGTATTTCAGAGGAATTACTGATGATCTTGAATTCCTACGTGCGTTTTAATTTATACTGGTTTTCTGTCACTGGCTGTAGAAAAGTAATAAAAAGTTTAGCACGTTTACAGGACGGTCCTAATAAATGTGGTGGTTCTTAACCTACGCTCTTCTTTTTCTGCTAAGAAATAAGTTCCAAAACATCTATCTACTTTCCGCGAATTTCGTTTTTATTCTAGTAATCTAATCTAGGTAATTTGTTACAAATGAATCTATATTCAGTCTGCGTACGAAAAAAAAAAAAATATGTGAAATGAACATTCCACTTAACAGAAATAGCTTCCAAGAAGGAGTAAATAACTATGAACAAAAAACATAAAAAAATAATAAAAAAGGAAAAACAGAATGGCCTGCAATAACACTCCAAAACGGGGACAACTCCATTGTGTTCGTAACAAAGAAGCAGACCAGAAGAACCACAATAACATCACAAAGAGAATGTTGTCCCAAAGCATATATACACAAAGCCTCATCGGCCATTGGAGTCCTGGACAGCAAACTAATGTTAATTAACGTTTCCGTTTTCTAATAAAACGCTGGTGCTTCCCCGATCCATTTCCTTCTCTCTCTCTCTCTCTCTCAGATGTGGGATACGATAAAAGAAATTCTTCAAGCGACAAGGTGACTTTCAGTCATGTACCTTGTCAAGTCCTATTAGCTTACTAAGAAATAAAAAATACACATTTTACATATTACATATATATATATATATATATATATATATATATATATATATATATATATATATATATATATGCATGTACACACATGTATATACTGTATACATATATATATATATATATATATATATATATATATATATATATATATATATATATATTAGTATTTATGTATATATACCCATATATATATTTACAAACATAGCCATACATCACATATACGAATGATGTATGTCAATGTTGAGACATACATCATATAAACGTATGATGTATGTCAATGTTTATAATAAATATATATATATATATATATATATATATATATATATATATATATATATATATATATATATTAGAAAAACACAATACAACAGACTCCTGAATGTGAACTGCGATTTCTCTCTCTCTCTCTCTCTCTCTCTCTCTCTCTCTCTCTCTCACATACACATGTATACACAAGCCAGCGCGCAAAACATCAACAACAACAACAACCGCAAACAATCGAAACAAGTTGAGAGCTCAAACAGAAAGTCTGACGTCTTGTTTTTCTGTTTCGACTCAAAGTCCGACTGCACCACCGATGCCTCCAGAAGAATTCGGAAATGTGTTCGTACACATGGCTACAATATCTCCCATATGGAATGGTGGAAGGGTCTTCAACATACTAAACGAATCTCTCTCCTCAATTATACTACGGAGGATTCGAACATCTATGCTCGAGAACGTCAAAGAGTTCTTCAAGTCTCAAGCACCAAGCACTCTTTATCTCTTAGATCGACACCGGCTATTCAAACGATCGCGTGTTTTCCGAAAAGCATCCACACACACACTTCGAAGTTTTACGCTCAAGAAAATTCTACAGGTTCAAGTATCCTAAGCAGACCTCCCTCTCCTCTCTCTCTCTCTCTCTCTCTCTCTCTCTCTCTCTCTCTCTCTCTCGCATGTCTCGGAATGCGCTCGAACAAGTAAATGAACCTTGTTTAAGGGCGATGAGATTATCGCAGAGGTTATCTTGTTTGACGGGATCAACTGGGATCTCACGGCGGAGGAGCAAACCTCCTGGGTCAAATCTTCCTTAACCATCGTCTCCTCGGTCCTTTGATGTGCCGGCGTTCTCTACAGACTGTTCCTGTATAGTTTCTTCTCTTGTTTTTGTCTAGTTCGAATATTGTCTTCACATTTTTGTCTGATTTAAAACTATTTACGCATAGTTCTGAGTAGGTTAACTATTGATTTTCTCTAATTTTTCTCTAACGCTCTGCATTGTGCAAACCGCTATTTTGCCAATTTCTCTTTTTTGTTTCGTAAATTGTGCTCACGTAAAGTTTCAACAATGTAAGAACTATATTTAATAAATTTTCCTAAGTCTCTATTCTGCGTTATTTAGGTTTATCAGTACCAAAATTATTTTTTTTTTTACTATCATCGCAAGCTGCATTAATTTTTCTAATATTTTCAGTAATCTTTAAAGTCTGCCAACAGCTTAAGGTTGCCAGAGTTCTGAATTTTTTCTTTTTTTATCTAAAATGGAAATTAATGTGGTTACAATGTAATTACATTAGTTTTACGTACACACAGCATTAATGTGCATATCTGTGCTTGAAAACATTTCCGGATTAATTTCTTAAGAATCAACAACCCTAACGTTACACACACATTTTTAAATACAATTCAAATCAATTTCATAAGTTTTCTGAAGATTTCCACTTTTATTATTTCACATTTTTGTTCATGTACAGTATGTTAAATTATCACCTTGAAATCTTTAACATTTTATGCTAAGCTATTGTTCTGTCCAATCATTCAGCCTATATCCATTTCCGTTTCTTCAAACCAATTTCGTTTATCCTAAGGCACAGCATCAGCAATTTATAATTTTCCATCAACAATCCGTTCCCGCTAAAAGAGGGGTTGCTCTCGAGAAAAATAGGACAGTCACTGGTGCATTCACTCTCAAAATATTAAGACTTATATTTATAATGAGAATCTGCTATCCAATGATTTGTTCAATCTACAACTACTGTCACCTATCCTACTTCTACCCTCCGCAAAACGTAAAGAAGTGCGCGTACCTTAGCCCCAAGAAATAGAACAAGTTTAACCTGCTTTGGTCCCATGAGAGTAAGGAAACCAGATTTTAGGCTCACGTCAGGTATGGTAACTTGTTTACGGGGGCGCACAGGCGTGTCTGGTAGCATGAGGGCTGGGTCTTCTAGCTGGTTGGGGGGTGGGGGTGGGGTGGGGAGTAGGTGACGGTTGACACTGAGCACTAAACTTCCCATATGTCCTTCATAACCGGTAAACTCGACATTGTGTGCGAAAGAACGGAACAGAGCAAGGTCCTCTCTGGAATAGTTACTAGCAAAAATTCAGAGATAAAAACAGGTGGTAGTTCCATGGGTAGACCTCTTATTTCGAACTCTCTCAGCGGCACTGATATTCGAAACGAGAAAAATATTCTCTGTAGACTTATCAGAGAACTATCGCTAACATTAATAAAAGCAAAGGGTTATGGTCTGTGATACATTCAGCTCCCATATACAATTAGCGCTGATGAATATAGCCTGATCTTTCCTCTTCCATTTCCCTAAAATATCCACTCATCAGATTTATCTGGTTGTCCTGTTCCCTATTCATGCCATCCTAAGGTATTACCAACAAACTATATTTACTGAAGGCTCAAACCTCCTCGAAGATGGATGATGTTCGCTTGAAAATCCATTCCCTTGATTACGCCTCGGAAAAATCTTCTAGGAGCTTACAATATGAACGGATTTACACGCCCATGCGACCACACACATATTACAAATATATATATATATATATATATATATATATATATATATATATATATATATATATATATATATATATATATGTGTGTGTGTGTGTGTGTGTGTGTGTGTGTGTACATATATACTGTATATATATACATACATACATATAGGCCCTGTTTATGTACATTTAAAGGTATTCATACACATATGTGTACATATAATATATACATATGCGTGTTTGTGTTTGCGTATGCATAATGTGCAATATAATCAAGTACACGAATATAAGTTGCAACTGTATTCTTCTTAGTAGTAAAGACGCAATATGAATATATATTCCACTATAACAAAGTTGGAAACAAAGGAGGAGGGAAATAAATGGTTTGTTTCGTAAAAACTTTCAGACTCCAAATGGCGCCTTAGAATTACTTTATTTTCCATTCAGTAGTGACTTAATGGGAAATGACACTGTGAGATAGGTATCAATCCACAAAGACAGCTTTTTCGTCCGAGTACGTGCAATTATCGTCATTTCCTTTGTCTGTAAGTAATTCGACGTTGATGGCTTAATATTTGTAATAATGAATATTTTATGTGTAAAACTGACACCATATACACACACACACATATATTTATATATGTATATATATATATTGCGTGTTTATAAAAATATGTATATAATTATATACATATACACACACACACACACACACACACACACACACACATATATATATATATATATATATATATATATATATATATATATATATATATATATATAAATCATATGTGACGACTTCACTACCCCCAACGGTCTCTCTGCTCATTGGGCAACACTCCATCGGCAACTGTAACTATTTCACCCAACCATGTCTCTGTTTTGGCTCTTGATGCTAACTATTGCCCCTTCTCACCCTGTGAATAGTCAACCTTTGTTCCTTGATCGTTAGATCTCCTATAAATACCTCTGTTACACAAATCTGAATAGTCTTCTCTGGTAAGACAGATTCCTGAGCTCCACATTCGGTCTGTTATCAGTGTAAGGGTTAATATTAGTAAGGCCTGTGCTGGAACAATGCCAGCTCAATCTAAACCAACCACAAAGCAAGATTGTATTCATTCACTGTACAGGTTAGAACGGCGCATGTTATCAACTGTCCAATGAAATCGAAAACTTCTAAGAATATTGTTTCCTTTTCGATGACTAGGCATTTGGTATTGCAGTTACAACCTGAATATGAATTATCTTTCTAATAACTTAATATAAAAAAAAATATGAAAATGCCAAGCTGCCAACAGTCTTTAATTGTTGTCAGAAACACACCCACCCATATATATATATATATATATATATATATATATATATATATATATATATATATATATATGTGTGTAAAAATATATATATATATATATATATATATATATACATCCATAAAATCCCGGAATTACCTTAATTTCATTCTTAAATTTGGAAAAAATACTATCCCTGTGTTTTACTAGAGACCATTTTTAATCTGTATTTTTCATTCATCTTGTTATCATTTCCTTCCCATTGAAAGTGGCATTATTGAATACTTTTATACTACACTAATATATATATATATATATATATATATATATATATATATATATATATATATATATGTATGTATAAATATAAAACATTTAACGATTTCTTTACTTCTTTCTTGAAATCTTCAACTGAAAACCTTTATAGACAGTGTCAGCAGACTTTAAACCAAAGAGGGCTAAAAGGAAAATCACCCAGCAGAGAGAGGCAAGTTATAGGAAAAGTTGATAAATAAGTAAATATGAGGGAATAGAAAATAAGACTGATACTTGTGAAATTCAGGAGATCTCGGAAGAGAGCAAGAATAAACTTACCCCTCCCCCCCGGCTTAAATATTTGGAGATCTAAATATTCCACAAGTGCAAACTATTCCATATTTTAGTTGTAGCGAAGATAAAACTCCTGAACAGAAAGGAGACTCCCTGGTGAAAAAAAAAAAAAAATACAATGACTACTGCCACATTCACCGCTTAATTGTGGAGGAACACTCACGTAGAAAACTCCACAAACCACCTTCGGCAGGTGCAATCAGACACCGTGGGCGCCAGGCTGATTGGTACAGCTCTTAGATTGCGATTGATAGGTCCATGGATCACTCCAATCCTATCGCAAAAAAGTCCTGCCTCTGCTAGCCAAGAAAAAGGATTAGCTACCTCACCCCTAAAGGTATTGCTAAGAAACTGGAATGCTGTATGTCAGGGTACGCATTCTGGGTAACGTAACTGAATGATACGGTTTTCTTGGCTTACGTTTTATAATAACCGGAAAAATATTTCATGATGTCTCCTTCAGCTCCTTGTTTTGTAGTTTACTCCAGGCCTACGATTCTAAAGTCCATCCAGCTCTAAATGAGTTATCAGCAGCTGCTGGGGCGAAGAAAAAGTAAATGGGGCTAGCAACCTCATCCCCAGAAACTTGCAGAGAAACAAGAAGGCTGTAGTCTTGTGCCACCACTCCTAAAGAGAAAAGGACACACACATATATATATATTATGTATGTATATGTATGTATATACATGTATATATATGTGTATATATATATATATATATATATATATATATATATATATATATATATATATATAATCAGAAAGCTACAAACGTGCGACAAACGCACTACACGGTCAACATGGCAGAGGTGGGTGGATATCGTCTCCAAACGCAAAACACTGAGTTCGACGGGTGAGTTGATGGGAGATGATATTCACTTATACCTCTCTTGTGGCCGACTGCGTTAGTGCGTCCCTATAGTCCTGATTCCTCGTCCGTCGCTGGTTCGACCCCACGGGACGGTGGACTTATTATCAACTAAAAAATTCCCCTTCGGTAACATATATGAAAATATATTATTTCCGAGGTAGAGCGAATTGGATATTAAAGGACGTTTGTAGCTTTCTGATTGTATATGAATCACGGTGATGTGATAAATAGTCATAATATGGCTACGTGCGACAAACGCACTACACGGTCAACATGGCAGAGGTGGGTGGATATCGTCTCCAAACGCAAAACACCTGAGTTCGACGGGTGAGTTGATGGGAGATGATATTCACTTATACCTCTCTTGTGGCCGACTGCGTTAGTGCGTCCCTGTAGTCCTGATTCCTCGTCCGTCGCTGGTTCGACCCCACGGGACGGTGGACTTATTATCAACTAAAAAATTCCCCTTCGGTAACATATATGAAAATATATTATTTCCGAGGTAGAGCGAATTGGATATCAAAGGACGTTTGTAGCTTTCTGATTGTATATGAATCACGGTGATGTGATAAATAGTCATAATATGGCTACGTGCGACAAACGCACTACACGGTCAACATGGCAGAGGTGGGTGGATATCGTCTCCAAACGCAAAACACCTGAGTTCGATGGGTGAGTTGATGGGAGATGATATTCACTTATACCTCTCTTGTGGCCGACTGCGTTAGTGCGTCCCTGTAGTCCTGATTCCTCGTCCGTCGCTGGTTCGACCCCACGGGACGGTGGACTTATTATCAACTAAAAAATTCCCCTTCGGTAACATATATGAAAATATATTATTTCCGAGGTAGAGCGAATTGGATATTAAAGGACGTTTGTAGCTTTCTGATTGTATATGAATCACGATGATGTGATAAATAGTCATATATATATATATATATATATATATATATATATATATAATACTAAAAGTGATAGAAATGATTGTCATCGGGGAGTTAATTATAGAACAGGTGTCAGGTTGACCAATCCAAGATTTTCTACTGTACGTAAACATATCAAAAAGTGTAAGCAGAATATCGAGTTTAAACATTTTAAAATTCTCTCCAGAGCCACCTCACCTCATCAATTAGGAATAGCTGAGTCACTGTATATCAGGAAGCTTGTCCCGACCTTAAACAATCTAACTACCTCTACAAAACTGTACCTGTCTTAAGTTTACTCCTGTCTTTGTGTTTATGTTTGGTTTCACTTTGTTCTTGGTTCCCCTCCTGAAAGGTAACGATATATTTTATACATGTTATCTGTTAAATCTTAATGTTTTAGTTTGTAAATATCTTAATTCTGAGTCGATTTTAACATTTCTATATTTCATTAATCTATTTTTCAGCTTTTAAAATGAGGCTGTGCACTCTAAACGTCAGCTTATATAAAAAAAATAAAATAAAAAGGCTAACTAGTTCATGACGTCTCCAGCTTCTTATTCTATGTAGGTTGACAGCAACGATTCCCATCTCCACACACATATACATATATATATATATATATATATATATATATATATATATATATATATATATATATATATATATATATATATATATATATATATATATATATATATATATATATACACATATATATTAAATAAATACATACAAATATAATATATATATATATATATATATATATATATATATATATATATGTATATATATATATATAAATATATATATACCGTATATATATGCATACATACATGGACATATATATAAATGTATGTATGCGCGTAGATATACCACAGGGAAGAATGATCCAAATTATATAAATCGTGAATAGTTTTATCTTCGCTTTTAAAAGATACCTTCAAGAGGACTGATACTTGAGGATGTCCAAGAAGACTTAAAACGAAACCAGTCAGGAATTATACCCAGTGTTACAGTTTTCCCTTGGGTATATACACATATACATACCACATGTTCCAAAGATTTCAAGCACACACGCGCACATATTTTATGTATGTACTGTATATGTGTATATATGTATGTATGTATGTATGTATGTATGTATGTATGTATATATATATATATATATATATATATATATATATATATATATATATATATACATACATACATACATACATACACATACACACACACACACACACACACACACACACATATATATATATATATATATATATATATATATATATATATATATATATATATATATATAGTTGCAATTTCACCCACATCTATAAAAATGGGTGCAACCACTAGCCGATTTCCGCATGTAGGTCTGACCGTCAGGCTCTCCTTCAAACATACCATTTGCGACCTGCCTTATGTAACAACACCCTACTTGTCCTGCTGTGCCAAATCTAACAGAGCATAATGCCTTTTGCGGCAGGTGAATTTACTTAAATACCCACACATAAAACTCGAACATGAATTGATGTTATGATCACACAGACAAAATACGCACACACACTCAAACACCCATTTATACCCATTCTTTTAGTTTTCTGTAAAAGAAAACTACTGTGCCGGCTTTGTCTGTCCATCCGCCCTCAGATCTTAAAATCTACTGAGGCTAGAGGGCTGCAAATTGGTATGTTGATCACCCATCCTCCAATCATCAAACATACCAAATTTGCAGCCCTCGATCCTCAGTAGTTTTTATTTTATTTAAGGTTAAAGTTAGCCATAATCGTGCACCTGGCAACGATATAGGACAGGCCACCACCGGGCCGGGGTTAAAGATTCATGGGCAGCGGCTAATACAGCATTATACCGAGACCACCGAAAGACAGATCTATTTTCGGTGGCCTTGATTATACGCTGTACAGAAAACTCGACTGCGCTGAAGAAACTTCGACGCATTTTTTAACTTGTGTATTTTACGCACATTTAACCATTGGAGTGGGTTGCGACAGAAGGATACAGCCATCCGGTTTCCCAGAGAGTCATCAGGGATGAGGCCTCTAGTGGTGTGATCGGTGGCAAGCTTGCTTAACTTCTAAGAGGTTCTAAGTTAGAGTATTTGACCTCACACACTCACAAACGCTTTTCCCATCTGCAAACGTTTGTAAGGAAACAGCCTTCTGCTAAACAAATGCATTGGAATGTTTATTATTACATGCATTCCATTCCTGTTTTTCATTTGTAAACCTTAGAAATGCAATATGTGATATCACTGAGAAACACACTAGTCCCTGTTGAGCTTGAGCTGAAACTTCTCTTTACATTTCTTATTTTACAAAAAGCAAAGTCTAGCAATGTTTACTGTCTTTATTCTTTCTCTCGTAATCTGAACTATAAAACACGCTTCTCTTGACATTCCAAGGAATGTTTAGAAAGCTTTGAAAATATTGTGTGCCAGAATCACCGGACATCATTTTTACCTTAATATTTTTTTAGGGCTAGAATTACCTTAATTTCTAGTATCATTTGAGTGGTCTATATTAATTATACGAATATCTGGGTACCCATACCATCAGATATGGCAATATGTTACGTACCGTCCAGAGGGTTGCACGCAAGGTCTGCACAGTGGGCCAGAACAGCAATTTTTTCGACAAATTATTTGTTGTTTTCACATCCAATCACTATTTATCATTTCCATTTATAAACGTTTAGAGTACTGTATTTACAACAATATTTAATAATATGAGTGATAATGTTAACCGATTTTTTGTGTATTAGGTAAAATATAGTGTTAGGACTATATAACCATTATATTTGATACCTTTATTCAATGCAGAAAGATAAGAATAAAAATATAAAAAAATATGAGTACTTTTATCAAGTGCTATGTCTTTAAAGCCTTTTACAATGTAATTCATTTTAATGAACTTAAAGAATAACATTTTGGTTACACTATTATACCATAGTAATATGAAAATAGAAATAAAAGCATTTAATTCATTTTAAAAAAATCTAAGAAAATAAGGAACTTTAACTCGCCTTAAGACTACATGATACAAATCAAAGTGTATTTTGGACGATTAAATTTTTTGTTTTTTGTCCACCTCCTGACCCAGCCAAGGTAAGTCCAGACCCTAAGGGCGATACGTATCGCCACAAAGACGTATTCAGTCTGCATATACTTATTTAGGGTGCAGTGATGCTGTGGCGACAAATTCAGATAATCTGGAACTGCATCGTGCTCTTGAAATATCAAGTAGGGTACTGGTTCAAGTCCCATGCGTTTCCAAATATTCGTTCATTTCAGATTAAGCTGGCCTTAGGCTGCTCTTGCTCTTATAGCAGCCCGAAAAATATCAATGTCAATAAATGGTGGTAAAAAAACTAGGAAAAAGCCAAAGTTCTCCTTATTCGCTCAAAGCTCTATTAAAACTGTTCCTAAAATAATAAAAGAGAACTAACTTTAAATATATGTATATAGTGAATCCATATTACAGAAATCTACGAATAATATGCTTTATCACAATGGCCAGAATAAACAGACAACTATCCCTGTTTTATTAAACTGAATAAGCAATCTGTAAAAGCCTTGCATTTCGCAGAAAAATTGTTTATTTCAATAACTTTAACCCAATTGGTGTTTTCTTAAAGTTAAGTTTTTGTTATCTAACTTTAACTTGTCAATCTGACTTTTAAGTTTTGTCATTTAGTTTTCTGTAAATATTAAAATAAAACTATCACATTTAAATAAAAAACTATTATGAGTATCTTGTCATCAATAACTTCAAAAAGACCAATAAAAAATATATCAATAATCAAGTTCTTTACAGAATATAAAAATAATTTCCTTTTATTTCCCACTGGATTTTAATGTTCAATTGCTGGCATAAATAACATTACACTATGCATCAAATGAAATGCAGTTTACATTAATGTTAAATAGTGTAAAAGAAATTTATACAAATATTATCTTATTTTTATTTAATATTGTCTAGTGTCTAAATACAAAAATATCTGTGCTCGTCTAACTTCAACAAATATTCTGACCTTTCATTGGTATCATTTTGCTTTTTAAACATACTGTCATACATTACAACTATTCACATGACAATGTGACAGCAATGAGCATTCCAGCATGAAAAATCATTTTACAAATATTTTTCAAAAACAAATATCGCTTCGAGTAATGCAATTTTTGAAAAAATGGGTCGCAGCCGTTAAGATTACGCACAAAATAAATTTTGGGATACACATTGTGCTTATATATAAGAATTTATAAATGAAAGCGCTTATATATATACATATGTATATGTGTGTGTGTGTGTATATATATATATATATATATATATATATATATATATATATATATATATATATATATATATATATATATATATATATAAAATGTATATATATGGAATATATTAAGCCGTATGTACTTATAAATATTTATATGCGTGTGTGCATGTATTTACGAATTTATTTACGAGCACAGTCCCGCTATCACAATAAAGCTGCCCAAAACCGTATATTTTAGAAATTGAAATCTTTTACAAACTAAGCTTCCTGTAACTTCTGTATGAGACATGAAAAATGTTACTTTGGCAAAAAGTTGAAAATTAATGACTTTGTCGATAATACATTCTGGAATACCAAGAGAGAGAGAGAGAATATCGGCGACTCAGATATACAAGCGCTTGGACACATATAACGGCTTCTTTGCAACCAAACAAAGACAACATAAACAGAAATTAAGGAAATATGAATGAGAAATCATCATGAGATAACGTTTTATCTCAAAGTATATAGAACAATAAACAGTTTGCCGGTGCCATTTCAGTCAAACTTCAAGTATTTGTGGATACATCACTCGATTCATATCAGGCCACTCATTCATTAACCTCCCGAGATGGAAGGTTACCGCCACTAAATTAAGACCCCTCAGCCTTTATCTTATCCAGGTTTTATCTACAGTCTTCTAACAAGATGGACAAGACGCGAATGACACTTTTTCGAGAACCTTAATTAACGGACGGTCTTAACAGGGGAGTGATAAAGACACGGATTGGCAGCAATAATTGTGGGACACTGCTATTTACTAAGCAGTAAGAGATTTTCTTAGCGTAACCTTGCATGCAGCAGGCAAAGCAGACAGTAGGTAAACACACAAATACATATATCCATGCCCAAGGAGACGCAGTAGTAAACTAATGAAATATATATACAGATTACTGGATATTTTTCATTGTATAGCTTCCAGTTTTAATTCTAGACATCACACCCAAGACAGACTGCATAATTTGCCAATTACATATCTTATTCTCGTTCTCCGCCGTGAAGAATATCGGGGCACTGTAGTCGAAATGTTGTTCGGTTCATTTCTATTTGACTTTTAAGTATCCCCTTTGATCCTGCAGAAAATATACGCTAATGATCAACATTATGAAGGCCTTCCTCATTTCATATTACCAACACTGATGAATAACAAGGGCTTGTCTAATTTCCCCCTCCCTTTCCATAGAAACATACAACCTTAGAACACTCTTATCAATCTTTTCTCGGACAACATTTTTACCAGTTATTAATAGCTGTAACCTTTTTTCAGATTATCAGTATTGAATATTTACAATTCACTCTCCTGCAGTTGATTTAACTCGGCTGCCCCTTGATAAAATTGTAATGTGTGTTTCTGTTCCAACATTTTGCTCTTCCCAACGTTTTGGATACATCCAACAAGCTTCCTTGTTTCACTTATTCTGTGCTCTTTCATCCTCACCTGTGACATTCGCTCACAAAATCGTAAATTAATCACGCAGTTTTAAACTTCAAGCTTCACTTTTAATTTCTCAATATCAATATTTTGGTAACTGTTTATTGGGGATGGAAGTGGTATAGTAGAAAACTTTGTCAAACTGACAATTCTATTTAGATGAGGTTGGTTGTCCCGTGGCCTTTCCCACCCTGGCTGTGGCCTCTCAAAATTCAATGGCCAAAGTCAACAGACGTATAACTGATTTTCGGGAAATTGGTCAAACTTGCTAAACCCGCCAAGGACCGATCACAGGGTGGTCGCTTTGAAAGGGTAGCTCCAGAAGGCAGGGTATTACTCTTTCGATTCTTAACCATTACCTAGAGATGAGGTTGCTAGCTCCATGCCCTCTCATATCCCGCTGAGATCCATTACAGCTGAATAATCCTCGATACGGAGGTATATTAGTTTTAAGTGAATGTCCTTACATCAGTCTGTTAGCCGGGATATGTAACTGTTGCTTCCTGCACGTGAGATAAACAGTTAGCCACAAATATCATTTAATAATGATAAGCACGAACTTACTGGACCATTCGGCTATCAACAGACGAAAGATCAAGTCGACTGTCTAATACGGCATCTAAAATAAAGACCCAGGTTCGAATCCTGGCCGGATGGCCGGATGTATGTTATTCCAAAAACGTGTATGTGTGTGTATATAAATTACATATGTGTGTGTGTGTGTGTTTGAGGAGAGTTCCTTTTTACATGCATGTTAAATTAATGTACTCATGCATACATACAAATATACCATGACTTTTGCATAAGAAGAAAAATATTGCTAAAACTACAGAGAAACATAAAAATCAGAGAGAGAGAGAGAGAGAGAGAGAGAGAGAGAGAGAGAGAGAGAGAGAGAGAGAGAGAGAGAATGTACAATCTGATTCCTGAGTAGGCAGTGCTATGTAAAGTCGTGAAAATGAGATAAGAATAATAACTTCCCTGATAAACCCCCAATAAAAACAGTCAGTAAATATTACAAGAGGACACGTTCTGATAAGCAATTCACACTCAGAGAATGGGGAAGTGAGGAGTATATGCATATATGTATTTAGGAATGCCTTAACTCAGTTTACTGTTCGTGTACAAAATTGTGATTTGCCATGGACACACACACACACACACACACACACACACACACACACACATATATATATATATATATATATATATATATATATATATATATATATATATATATATATATATATATATATATATATATATATATATATATATATATATATATATATATATAATAGGAACAGTATGGCCAGCAGAAACTTCAGCATTTTTAGTTATAACTTTATTTCCATCACCTACGTTTCGGGATACAAATCCCATCTTCAGGGCTAAAAACAGAGAAAATGAAAAATCCATACATCAGAAATCAGACTAAAATGGAGCACAGTAGTAAATTATACTTTAAAAATATATAAATAAATAAATAACAATCAGTACATCAATAAGCTTTAAAATTTAGATGAAAGCAAAATGGCAAATAATTAAACAGGAAATTAACATCAAAGAACAAAGCTACTACGCATCATGACACTTTCGGAATAAAAAAAAACTGAACAGTAACACAAAAACCACAAGTGAACATCTGAGAAAATTACATTATTCCTAAAGACAGAAAAAAGTACTTAACATCAATCCTAACAAGCAAAAATTTCTGTATATAAGTACAAAAAATTAAAAAAAGCAAAAAACATCGAGACGAGAACTCACCAGCACTGAAGCATGTAAAAGACTGAATAAATTATAAATTTTTTGACACAAGGGAAGGCAAACACAAAGAGACGAGAAGATAGAATGGACAAACGGTCTGCTAGGCAATATTTAATTGCACAGCAGTTGACTGGTCGTTGAGGGATGGTGCTAATGAAAAGGGACTCGAGAATGGGTAATGATCGGTTATCTATTGCTTGAGACACGATTTTGAAATCACTACAGAATATCACGTTCACATTTTACTGTATAGTTGCGTATTGCACAGAATTCCTTCATGGATAAAGCTAATCGTGTCCGGTGACTGATACCCCAATGACAATCGATGCGAACCTTCAACAGCCGACTGGAATTACCCACATAGGTTCCGAAATTACAATTGGGACGAGTTAATAAATACTTTGTTGAAGATCGCATCAATTCCGGTAGGGTGTCTTTCAACTTGAAAAGACTTCTGAATTTGGGGGGTTCTTGAAAACAAAATAAAATTTAACGTATGGGTACATACTGCTAAATACGACAGTGAGTTCTCGTTTTACATATTTGTATGTTGAACAAAAAGACAAAGATAAAAAACAATTCTTTTTTAGGTACAGTTCCGTACATTTCCACCGGGTCCAGTTTACCGAGAAAGAAGGGTTTGTGGTAGGATTTGTGTTGGTACTAGCCCTGACTGGGGCCACGAAAGTTTTTGTCCACCAACTTAACAAGATACAGGGACCGATTCCACATCAACTGAATGAATACCATGTAGTTTATTAAACTGCCCAATATCCTAAACAACTTTAACATTTTTTTTAATTAATCTCGTTTTCTACAAATCAGTAACTGTGTTCAGCTTTGTTTGGGCACTCTCTCTCTCTCTCTCTCTCTCTCTCTCTCTCTCTCTCTCTCTCTCTCTCTCTCTCTCTCTCTCTCTCTCTCTTCTTTATATATATATATATGCATTATATATATATATATATATATATATATATATATATATATATATATATAATTACCATGCTTTATCATTACCATTACTATTATTATCGTTGCTATCATTCAGATATTAATGTTCGGAATTTGTCTATGAATTGGCAACGAATGCTCACATTTTATACAAAGTCGAATGACAAAAACTTTTCCTCAAGGTGGTTTGCGACTTCAAAATACGTTCAATTTTAATCCAAAAGTATCATCGTGAAGATCTTTTCTTCCTCTTTCAGAATCACTATTTTCTTTTAATATTAACGATACCTTTCATCTTGAAAAACTACTTGGACAAAATGTTGTAAACAATGTCGCTACCGAAAAAAAGTCACTTTCAATTACCTCGTGATATATTTTGTTTTAATTTTTCCACACAAAACAAAATGCATAGTGCCATAAATCATATAGATTTTGCTTCATAATGCAATACAAATCACGAAAATATCTTAAAAAATGACTGAGATATCGCTGTTTGAAAATTGCGAATTTTCAAAAGCGTTTTTTGCGTTATTTGGATTTTTAGAAAAATTGCCGTAGACCCTTCGTATTGCGAAGGCCTCAGTTTATTTCCTATAAGTCCTCACAGTATCCATCTTGATATGAAAAAATGTGCTTCCATCTAAATTACACAGTAAAAATAATAATTTTAAGTGATTTATCATAATTATGCTGAGGCATTACGTGATGATATATGAAACATACCGCTAAAATGTTGTATAAAAATCAATTTGTCTGTTTATGTATATATATATATATATATATATATATATATATATATATATATATATATATATATATATATATATATATATATATATATATATATATATAGAGAGAGAGAGAGAGAGAGAGAGAGAGAGAGAGAGAGAGAGAGAGAGAGAGAGAGAGAGAAATTAATGCTTGAATTTCTATCTGCTAATCATACAATTTTAAAAATACCCTTAACGTCATTTTTTTCCCATACAATAAAGTATTGCGTTAATTTGAGAGCTCTCAGGCCACAAAATAGCAACCCTCGGCTCCGTAGTTGAACCAATATGAAAAAAAATATATATATTGTCATTCGACGTTCTATAAAATGTGAGCATCTGTTGCCAATTCGTAGACTAATTCCGAACACTAATATCTGAATGACAGCAATGAAAATAACAATAATGATAAGGATAATGTATGATAAAGCATGGTAATGATATGATATGATATGATATGATATGATATATATATATATATATATATATATATATATATATATATATATATATATATATATATATAACTATTCACAAAATCCATATATTTCTCACTTCAGCCAGATAACTGAACCCTCATAACAATAAAATTATGACTGAACACTCTAAAGATAACAATGATCCCTAAAAAACTTGCTTATCACTTGAAAAAATCAATCTAAGTTTATCAAGTTTTGAGAGAGGTAGTAACTGTTAAGCAAGAAAATTAATATACTAGAGGGAAAGGGCATCACTCCATCAAACAACTATAATTGTTTCTCTGGTCTTAATTCACTTCAAGAAACTCTGAAGGAGAACAGAACATGTTTATCACTTACCTTGTGCATACACAAATAACCCTATTCACTGGTGGTCAAAAATAAAACACTGCTTTTAAAACTTTAAATACAAAAATTTATATCTAACTTCAAAAGTTATAATTAGAATTCACAATCTGAAAAAAAATTTACTATTACTTGAAAACAACATAAGATTTAATTAATTCTTAAACAAGATTAATTCACAAAACTTTAACTTATCAAGAAATTATGTTAACTAAGCAAAATCCAAACTATTAGGATTTACCCGAAATTTGAAAAAGAAATCTTAACAAATGAAAATCAAAACAAGTATGCAATGTTAAAGTATCAACACATATAAAGTGCTAATTAAATAAATGTTAAATCACCAACACAAAAGTTTGGGTAAAACTATGAAATTGTAAACACAAGAACACACAAAAGAAATGTAAAAACAAGAACATACAAAATGCACAAAAGGTTTATCAACAATAATTGTACTAAGGCAAAATTTCTGAACACTTTTACACAACTCCTTTTTTGCTGCAGCAATATACACTTTTACCTGAGGCCTGTTACGCTGTTAACACTCTTTTCTCATATCAGATCCTACCAAGGGAGCATTAAATATTATTAACAGTTTCCAAAAACTTATATGTTTGGGAGAGTGACCACAAACCTTACACTCTTCTGAACGAAGAGAGAGAGAGAGAGAGAGAGAGAGAGAGAGAGAGAGAGAGAGAGACCAACCTAACTCTACCAAGTCTCTGTCTGAACTGATTAGCTTCACCAAAAATCTTCTATGATATTAAACCTTGGTTGCCAGTTAGGTATTTTTAGAAAAGTGATCACCCTGGAAGAAACAGGAATAAACAGAGTTTCTTCTTCTCTAATAGGAATAAACAGAATTCCTTCCTTTCCAACAGGAATAAACAGATAATTTCTTCTCTGGCTCAGAGAGCTATGTAGGCCTGTCTCTTATCTGTATGATTGACAGGGGGTTTCCTGTATGAACACCAGCGATACCCAACCTGTCATCTCACATATCTCTTAAATGACAGTTTAAGTGCTTCCTTTCAAAATGGAGGGGAATTACTTTGTTTGAACACCTGACAGCTGTGTACACAAGAGCCTAACAGGAAAATGTATCTTAGTCCTAAAATCACACAGTCAAAGCAATTCTTGGAAGATCTGACACTTAGCATCTCCAATAAACACTATTATCATAGTTATCACAGGGAATACATGACAAACACAAGAGAAAATATACAAAAGTACAGAAAACATATTACTTTTACAGAAAACACACTTATAAGACATATCATTATAATATATATATATATATATATATATATATATATATATATATATAGAGAGAGAGAGAGAGAGAGAGAGAGAGAGAGAGAGAGAGAGAGAGAGAGAGAGAGAGAGAGAGAGAGAGGGCGCAAACAAAGCTGAACGCAGTTACTGATTTGTAGAAAACGAGATTAATTAATTTTTCTAAGTTGTTAAAGATATTTGGCAATTTAATAAACTACATACTCGAAGTAGGGTATGGCATAATTTAATGCCCTGGTTAGACTGGGCATAACCCACTGGTATTCAGTTGATATGGAATTGGTCCCTCTATCTTGTTAAGATGATAGGCAAAAACTTAGTCAAGGCTACCAACACAAATCCTGCCCCACACACACACACACACACACACATATATATATATATATATATATATATATATATATATATATATATATATATATATATATATATATATATATATATATACCATTAACATATACATGAGTATAGTCAATTGAGAAAAAAGTGGCCAAAATTTTTTTCTTTATTTTACATTTCAAACTTTCCTAGCGGTACTGAATAGTAATTTCTATCGGTGTCAACTGTTTACAACGTATTTTTACTGGTCTGGAGTTATTATGATGTGCAGTACCTATGCATGTTACTATTTAATATATAAGCATCAAAACTCAAGTTTCATTATTTTTTCTGCGGCACTCTAAATCTTAATATGCATTGGATAAATTAATATACTGCAAATTAATGAAAAAGAGTTAATAAGAAGACAAAAATATTGTAAACATAATAAAATTTCCAGTAAACAAAAACTCTTAATGTTAATTAAAGCAATTTGCAATCGAGTTCTCAAAATTTTCTCTGAAATGGTACACTACTACGTCTCTTCATCAGCTCCATTATAGGCTATTCTACTTCTTCATCTGACTGTTGAAAGTCTCCTTTCAATAAAGATACCGCCTCTGGACTTAAATCTAGGTTTATTCTAGCAGAAGAAATCTGTGAATTTTTAATCGTTGTAATCAATGGATCACTGTTTACCAAAAGCTGATGCATTTGATTTGTCATAGTTGCCAAGCGGGAGGTTTTACGTGAATGATGCTGTCTCACATTTCTAATATGCTTATTCAAAGTTTCTTGGGCTTCCTCTGATGAACTTCTTTATCACATCTTTACCATGAAGAATGCTATGGAGAGAGGGTGTCATATAATACCAAGGGTATGCTTATGTAATGCTTATCTGTATCCAAACAAAACGGTCGAATTTCTCAACAATCATTTCCTCTTTCGATGAAATAGCTTGAATTATTAAATATAATCTGCTAATCAAATCACAATCCACACCAGTTATTTCTGAAAATGTGTCACTATTTCTAAAAGCAACACGAGCAGTATTGCCAGTTCCAACTTTCGACTGATCTACTACCAACCGAAGTTCACTCCTCATTTTTGTTTGAATTTCTCTCTAATTCTGGCCATATATATAGTAGCATCATGAGACTACAAAAATAATGACCCTATTGCAGGTACAACACAATTCTTATCCCTTAATATTCAGCTGAGTCAACATAATGCAAATTAGAGCAAACATGAGCAAGTTTTTATGGCAGAAACTTAATTTAGACATGTTTTTCAATCAAATTACCTAAAAATTACGTTCAAAAAAATGCCCTGGAATTTTGTTTCTCGTGATAAATTTTTTTTATGATTATTCTTTTAGCAAAATCATTAAAAGAATAAGTAAAGTGTCTCACTAAGTGTAGAGGTTCAAATGGTTTGTCTACTTGTTGTTCCTTTGTAAAAAATAGTTATTTTCATATTCTGAATAGGTATTTCATCTCATTTTTCACTTATTAAATGTTTCCTACGAGACCAAAGTCTTATATGAAATATGTTGAAAATGCGGCAAAATTATGAATTTTTTACAAGTGTATCTTTTGACATTTGTCAAACATACATTTGTCCACTACGAGAGCTTTAAACATAGAAAACGTTAGTAAAATCCCTAAACTAGCTTTATGGGCACGAATAAATATCAATATAATTTTTTTTTTTGCCACCTTTTTCTCATTTGGCTACACTGTGTTGCGGTTTGAATTCTTGCACTATGTGCTTTCGAAATGATAATCACTCGTACCGTGTATTTTATAAATTTTCATTAGTAACTTTCATGTATATAGGCTTCCCCTGTGTCTTCTGATACTAGGTTCTCGCATCAGTCATTATTCACGTGGGAATGGAGTTAATCCTATTGAATGACTGACATATAATGTTTTAAGCTATCATGAACATCGTTGAGTGTTAACTGTAGGCTGAGCAATTATCCTTTTGATACAAATATGGTAATCTTAAGCATTATATGGAAACTGGAATTCTCGGTAGTGAAGCAAATTATTGCCTTTTACCTCATACTAGTTCTTTCACCACTGAACAAAGGTTAGAATTTGGATGGTTTGTAGTACCCTTGTTCCTGGCAAAAGAGTGAATAATTTCAAAGCAGTTTCGAATTGAAAACCAGAAACTCCTGGATGACAGTGCAAAAATAGAGCATGAAGCATAGGTGCTGGTGCAGCCCTAATGCAAAAGTCAAAAGGACTACTAAACCCTACTACACCTTAACAGTTACTCTTCCAGCAAGTTTCATATCTTATAAAGATGGCCTACACGACCTGTGTTAAACTAAATCCTCAGCTCTGTTGTTGTACATCAGATTTACGAGAGTTACTTATAAGGAACCCCCTCAAAATCATAGTTTTTACAGACCACAACATTTTGCATTTTTCTAGAGCTTACAAAGGGTCAAAGACAATGGTGAACTTCAATGGCCTTCGTATTTACGAAACTTTGACCTCTGCATTTTAACACATCAGAGTGCGCTTAATGGCCTATGTACAGTGAAAGATGTCAGGTTATTCTTAATATTATATATATATATATATATATATATATATATATATATATATATATATATATATATATATATATATATATAATTATACATATATAAATAAACTAGCAAAACTACGACCTGGTCAAAAGTCAGGTGTACATGCAGCGTGTGTGGGTTATGTTTTGTGCTTTAAGTTTTGGTTCCTACTACTGAGTTTATAATTGTTAAGTTATCTGCAGTTTACTTTAGTAAAGTTATTTACCTTATTTCCTTAATTTTTCACCTACCTATCCTATTACTACATTGTATGTACATACTTTGGCTGACCTCATCATTTTCACGATCTATGCCTTCACACACACACACACACATACACACAAACACACACACAGACATATATATATATATATATATATATATATATATATATATATATATATATATATGTGTGTGTGTGTGTGTGTATGCATATATATACTGTACATATATATATATATATATGTATATATATATATATATATATATATATATATATGTGTGTGTGTGTGTGTGTGTGTGTGTTTGTGTGTGTGTGAATATGCATATATATACATACAGTATGTGTATATATATATATATATATATATATATATATATACAGTATATATAACGTGTGTGTGTGTTTGTGTGTATATGTATATGTAATATATTTAATCTCACATACAATATTAATAAGATACCAAATTTTACATTCTTTATCAATTTACAATCAAGATTGTTCCAGAAAAGAGTGGAATAAAACAGTAATGCGTGGAAATAAATAACTGCCATTGAAATAAAATGCTACCGTGAGAAAACCTTTCAAAATGAAAAAGGAAACCCTTTACTGTAAACCCATGACATAATGAAAACATCATAAACAAGCTGATAAAAAATTGCCTTAATAAATATGGTGTTCACTTTTATACTAAGAGCGCAAATCCACTTACTTAGAGCAAGCAATAGTGTATCTTGGGATATAATGCGAAGAATGACAACACTATAGCTAGAATCTACCATGGCTGTAGCTAATCTGATGATGGCTACTGCTGTGGCAAGAAGAATGACTTTGGTGTAGTGAGGTGCAAGATGATTTATAATGGCGTAGGTATAAGCTGACGCTGCTCTGCCAAGATGTCAGACGACCATGCAGCAAGAAAACTGACAACGCAAAAGAAGGAAGGTAACATAACTGTAGCATAACGTCTGACAGTGACATAGCAGAAGACTGACATCACTGTGGACACACATCGACGCTGCAGTAATAAAATTATTTAGAGCAAAAACTGTAAGCTAGCATTACACACAAGTGTTAAAATGTTGCATTATAATTTTTTCATTCCGTAGCTAAAAGGTTCATTATACTGAAGAAAGACATAAAATACAGTTTAGCAAGTGGTCTGGCAATTGTATACCTAAACTTTTTAAAATGGTGCACTTAATAGATTAATAATATGGCACCTAGATGTCAAGATTGGTGGAGCTAGAAACTTGGCAACGACATAGCTAAATCAATAGCTAAAAATATGTTTGTGATGTAGCTAAAAGACGAAGCCAAAACACTTTGAAACTGTATTTAGAAGACTTACAATCCTGTACACAGAAGTCAAGTTGTATATATAAAAGTTTAACACTGAGTAACTAGAAGAGTATGTTGTATAATGAAGACTGTTAATGCTGTAATTAGAAGCTTGATAATGGTCCTACTACATGTAGCATAGCATTTACGTATCTAAAAGTCTAACAAAGCAGCTGCTAGAATATTGGACATACTGCAGTTTAGCAATAAGTCTGACAAAGGTGTAGTGAGTCAGGCTGAACATTTTACACACGTAGACTGGCACTGGCGCAACTAGAGACATACCATAGGCGTAACTACACGTGTGACAATTTTCAGCAATATCTTAAGAGTGGATATGGTGTAGTTTAAATTTTAGGAGTTGAGAAGTCCAAAAAAGTCGTAGTTATGTGACTTGTAACACTGTAGCTACTGGTCTGACAATGTTTTCGCTGAAAAAATGACAACCGTGTAGCTACAAGTTTAAGTAGTGTTACTATACGTCTGGCTGTGACAAAAAAAATTGTTTAGCTAAAACTTATACTGATTTATCTAACTTTAACTGCTGCTGATAATTTTCGAGCTAGAGAAATAAGAATGTTGCGGTTAGAAGGGTCACAATTTTGCGTACTTAAAAGCTTTACAATAACATACAACTAAAAGACTGATAACGCAAGCCATTATACGATGAAATCATTTATAAAATACGGTCGACTTTATCGTTCCCCTAAAAAATACAATTTACGTTACTCGACGCTCGCTAACAATTTGAATTTATGATTACGTCAGCTTCGCTGAATATCTGTCAATTTATTCGGCGCGAAATGTGTTTGGATGTTTGGGCAGAAAAAAAGTAACTACCACTAGAAACCAAACTTCAATTAAGAGACAACACTGGAAGTCGAGTGAAATTTTCTCCATAGATATTTAAGTAATGTTTCCCACAAAAATTTCACTTGTAAATCTGCAATGTTTACTTTCAACAATTTTTTCCTTTTTTTTTTTTTGTAAAATTATATTCTATTTATTCCAATGTATATATACACCCCAGCATTTCAATCGTAACACTTTCTTCCCTGTGAATTACAGTTTCTTTATACTGCTCCATGTTTACGTGTTCTGTTCTAATATCTACCCTTAACCGCCTTCTTTTCCCCTTTTTGTAATATATTATAACTTTCCGGTTCTCTACTGCCTCACATTTTACCTGTTTATACCCTCTGGCCAGATTTATTTTGCCAATTGCTACCTCTTCGCCGTTCGAAGATAGTTTTCCATTTCGTTAGTCATTTCCTTTGGCGTGTTTACAGACTATTATTCCAAGGTTTGGTAAAATATATCCGTCTATTGAAACTGAACAATAAAAACGATCGAAAGTGTTAAAATACAAAATAGTAAGACAACGGCTATATTAACAGAAACAATTATAATAACAAGAAAATAATATTGTTGATAATTAAATGAAAATTTTTTGGGGTATAGCATTTTTGTGGTCTTCACAAACAATAATTGGACTCAGAACTGTCTCCAATGCTTTCTTCATATCATAAATTAATGAATAAACATTTTATAGTCAATAAACACATAACTTCTTTTGTAAAATCATTTACATTTTCTCAAAAAACGGTATGATTGAATGGCAATAAATGTACTAGATAAATAGAAACAATATGTTTCATAACAACATATAAATACATCATTTAACTATTCGCATATCTGCCCATAGCACCTTTGTACACATAACTCACTATTAGCCATGAATCCTACCTAAAATATCCTAACAGTCACGTCCCATTTTATCATGACTTCTCATCCCAATTGATGCTCCACACCCAATAGCCTATCTTACTCTTCTTCACACCTTCACCTTCCCTACCACTCACTGCAATATACACATTACATTTCAAGGACCTTACCATCTACACCCTGCCAATATTCCATTAACTCTTCAGGCCGCCACATATTCTCCAGGGGCGCAACACCCACCCTATCTGATATTTATGTGATCTTTAAAACATTCACCGTCACTTCTTAATGGTGAAGGCGAACACAAGGACACGTATCAATCTCAATTCGTCTCCCATAAAGAAGCCACCGCCAACCGAGTAGGCGTCGTTTGCAGCATCCGTCGCATCTCTTAAATTTCGTCTCCGTTGCCCGTCAGTCTGGCATCTGGGGGACATAAAATCCCTTTCGACACATTTTCTTACTCTTCAGTTTTCTGTAAAAGAAAACTATTGAGATGGCTTTGTCTGTCCGTCCGCACTTCTTCGGTCCGCCCTCAGATCTTAAAAACTGATGAGGCTAGAGGACTGCAAATTGGTATGTTGACTGATCATCCACCCTCCAATCATCAAACATACTAAATTGCAGCCCTCTAGTCTCAGTAGTTTTTATCTTATTTAAGGTTAAAGTTAGCCATGATCATGAGTCTGGCAACGGTATAGGACAGGCTGAAAGCTTCATGGGCCGCAGTTCATACGACATTATACGCTGTACAGAAAACTCGATTGTGCCGAAGAAATTTCGGCGCATTTTTTACTTGTTTTTCATTTCGTAGGTACTGTGAAGTGAACTGCTCTCCCTGTTCCATGGGTAAGGGGAAGTAGAAAAGTTGCCTATGAACAAACAAAGCAGGAATAAATAAAGTTTGGAAATAAGAAGGTGAGACAGATCACAGTAGACACCATACCCGTTTTCTATTATGAATAAAGGTTTCTCCTTTCTGTAAGCCGCTTGCATAGGTTAATTTGGGAGATTCATCTCCAAAGTAAATTCACGAATTCTTATTTCACTGATTTTCTAAAGTTAATAATAATAATAATAATAATAATAATAATAATAATAATAATAATATTATTATTATTATTATTATTATTATTATTATTATTATTATTATTATTATTATTATTATTATTATTATCAAAACCAAGAGCAGAAATGACAAAATTATCTCTATTACCAAAATTTAGAAATATCAAATTCCCACACGACCAATATTGAACGAAACTGGTTTTCTATACCCTGGCAAAGTCGAACCAAAGATTCTTTGAGCCTTTAGCGAAATCAGGCATTCCCATTCACTGCATTTTCAAGCTATTTCCACCAGCTTTGCTTCCAGGTTCTCTCCAACACAGCACCAACATCCCTCCAACACACCCGGCCCAGTACACACCATCCGTGTGACTCCTAAACGGAGAAAAAGAATGAAAAGCCTCCAAAAAGGTGTTCTTCTTTCAAAAAGCTTTAGCTGAGGTTTACAAGCTCCTCGTAAATGTCTGGATTTGTCGGGGAAGCGTGCGCGCGCGCGCGCTCGAGCGAGCGAAGAGAGAGAGAGAGAGAGAGAGAGAGAGAGAGAGAGAGAGAGAGAGAGAGAGCGTGTCTTTGGAGGCCTGGTACCGTAAGATTTCTTTCAAACTGGATATCTGAAATAAAATTTGCGATACTGAAAAACGCTTATCAAAAAGAAAGTCAGTACAGTAGGATACACTTATATGTATTACGTACTCAGAAGCCTGCATATGAATATTTTTAACGTACTAAAAGCCAATACTGACTAAATTATTTCCAAGATTTAGTCATCTTTTTAAGTTTGGTTTTTAAACAAAGCATAAAAGTTAAAATGCTAATAACCACTTAAACACAACTCAATCACTCTTTTTCTATGCCTTAAAAATATTTCGAAAATAATAAATCATAAATTAAAGAGACCTTTATTCCATACATTCAAAAGACTTGAAAGTTGCCACTTCTTGCTCTTCACAACAGTTTGCGATAGAAACATCACGAATCAACTGTGAAGGCAGTATTTTCATTCTCATAAGAGTATTTCCAAATAGCTTTCTTTCTCCTACCTTTCTCCCATGCCAAGAGCAGGTAAAATAGTATATAAACAAACTCAGCCAAATTTATCGAAAATTTTCAATCATGACACAAATAAAGGATTTCCCTGGTCACTACAGGATTTTCTACATTGTCCATGATAAAATGGAAAACAAAACAATTCTTAATACGTAATTGAGAATATTTATCATATATTCATATTAATAATCAATAATAAGGAAACAAAGTCCGCATTGTGCACCTAAAACTTTAATTAAAACCCATGAAATTCTGTTTATATAATTCATTCATGCTCTGTAGATTACCTAAAAACTATTTATTCCTGCTAAATCAATGAATGCAAATAAAAATCCAAACTGCAAGGGCCCAATCAAAAAAGAGAAAAAATTCCTATCTCAAAAACTCAATTGCCTAAGAAATATTCAGCGGATAACAATGAAAAGAGGAGCCATTTATCAAAAGGAAAGACGTGAAATTGCCCAATTTCACGGTCGTTTTGCAAAATGATGAGCGAAGCAGCAACGAGCGTGAATACGTAACGAGCCAGAATGACAGCCTCATTATCAAATTGCTCGTACAGACCTCGATGATTGCAGCAGTCTTATTGCAACAGGAGTAAGAGATGGAGAGAAATTGAAATTACCACTAACCCTCATCGAATCCTAACTGGTTAAACCTATGAAAATTGTACTCCAACCAAATTGTTAAATTTTACTCATAAAAAACTGAGCCATAAATTGTATCAACGTTAAGCTTTTTCAAAGGCGATTAAAAGGATGGGCACCCTAATGCCCTAGCCCGACTGAAAAAAAAAGGAAAAAATAAAGTGTCTACGCCCGATGAAAGCAGCCAGGTACTCCTTTTGAGAGAGAAGTTCATAGGAATCAGAAAAATAGAGAAACAGGAAAAAACGTTAAATCTAGACAGCAAAGAGCAGCACTCCAGGAATCCAGCATCCTAAAGAATGTTACTTTCCAGAATAAATGGGAAGTGGTGCACTGGCGGGTGGTACAAGCTCGCTTAAGGTGAACGGAATAGCGGCGGAAATAGTATCCATTTATAGTAAACAAACTGGTTAATCAATAAATTTAGCTACACTAAACTAACTCTAAATCAAAGGTTAAGACTTATTAAAAACGTGCCACGCTTTGAAAACAAAATAAAGAATAATCTAGCTTGACTGTAAGTTAACTGGGCGTGAACATTCAAGATAGGAAAAGTACTAGCTGCATCTAAGAAAAACTTGTAAATATAACTGCGATAAAGAATGCCGAGTTGATAAAGTGCAGAAAATAATAATAACAGAAAATAATAATAATAATAATAATAATAATAATAATAATAATAATAATAATAATAATAATAATAATAATAATAATAACACCACATACTCTTTCTATTATTACTAATAAATAAAATGAAACCAGAAGTCCATTGTAAATTTTTTAGAACAATTGTCTATTGTTCTATCGGAAATTTGTTAAAGAGAACATGCAAGCATTTATGGGCATAACAGAACACTTCAGGTGCTTCTGTAAATATTCCTTTAAATATTTATTTCACTGATTTTACCGATTTACCTCGTTTAAAAATTAACATTTCATTTAGTTTTCTTAACCAGCTACTGACTATTTCTGCCTCCGTCATTCGTTGGGTATTCTTTTTATCCATATATTTACACACTGTTTCGGAAGATTCATACATTAACATTTTTCTCGTTCATTCACAAAAGCCCTTATCAAAGGTTGTTTCCTTGGTTGTTCATATATCATCTTCATATTAAGTACCATTTGAAAAAACCTATGCACCTTTTACACATTCATTCGCTTGTTACCCACACTATTCATTTAGATATGAATATTCTTTTTTATACCATGGGAGTAAACAGGAAGAGCGAGTCCATTGTTCTTTAATCCGACGTAACTATTAAACAAAAAACAGATGGACCACTTTTCTCTTTCATGGAGGGCGTATTTTGCAATAAAAGCTGCGAGAATATTTTGCAGCCCGGCCTGTTCGAGTTACGATATTAGCTTTTTCTGCAAGGATAAGCTTCTGGACGTATCAACAATTTAAGAATATTAGAGTAAAAGGAGAAATTTTCTGCTTTTAGTGTAGAAATGTATTCACAGAACCATAACTTCATGAACACACATATTGAAATGAAAACTGTTACAGTATTTCATTATATTAACAGACACAGTCAATTAAATCCTAAAATATATGTATATATACACACCACACACTCACACACACATATATATATACGTAATACATATATAATCCTAATAGCCACAATGCCCTCTTAGAATTACATGTGTCTGGTAAAAGTGACCAGTAGATTCTACATGTAATACATACATATAATTATATATATATAATATATATATATGTGTGTGTGTATATACCTGCGTGTATTTATGTATATATACACTTCATGCTACTTTTTTCCATTCAGTTAGAGTAACTATAAAAAGGGAATGGCCTTTGGGTTCTCCGAGTCTTTAAAGATAGGCTAATAGCTCCAGGACCTTTTCTTGACTCAAAGCCCTCCATAGCTGGGCCGACGGGTGCCAGTCACTAGGCCTGGTGCAAATCATAACCCTTAATCAAAACGATATTACCATATACAGGGTGTTTCGAAATTAGAGGCTGCCCTCCACAGAACAAATGGAAAGTTATGAAGTTTTCTGCTATAGCCTATCTCCAAGTACATGATTTTAAGTTTCTATTAAGCTATTTTTCATTTTACATTTCTTGTATTTTCACACTGAGTGACAGAGTTAGATACAGCCATGGCTAACGACTCAGAGGAAATCAGATGGATTGACCGAATCCGGGCTATAACCTTCAGAGAGGCCACGGATGCTGGTGCATCCTTCATTTCACATTCCTGGGTAGCTAAATACATTAAAAGATATGAATCCTTTCTTAAAAGAAACTGGAATAAAAATCCATATGACTGCCATCGTGAAAAGAGTGAGAATCTTGGAAGGCCTGAAGTCCTTTCTCAAAGTCAAAAGACATCATAGCTGAGGCAGTGGGTAAACCAAGAAAGTCTTTACATAAATTGGCGCTTGAACTAGAAACAAAAAGAGGAAAGAAGAGAAGTTATAGTGCTGTATATCGTGAGCTGAAAAAATCCAGTATCAAGTCAATTCATGTTATCAGCAAGTCCAACATCACTCAGCAACAGAGAGAAGACCGTGCATGGTTTTGTGGTTCATTTCTTAAAGATTGGGATGAAGCTGACTTTCTCCATGTTGCTGCATCAGATGAATTCTTCATTTACACAGTCAGGAAGCCAAATCATAAAAATGACATCATTTGGGCTGCAAAGTTGGATGGTATCAGCGATGACGTACGCTATTGCCAAGTTCTGAAATTTCCTGAATGTTTGGGAATTTTTCTCTGTTTCACAGCCAAATGGTTAATGTTGATAATCAAAGGAAAAGGACAGTCATGGAATGGCGAATATTTCAGAGAAACTGTGCTTACTGGTGGAGTATTTCCTTTCCTCAAAGATCCTGAAAATGTGTTATCTGTTGAAGAAGTCACTTTTTGCATGATAAGGTACCATGTTTCAAGGCTCTTCAGACACAGGAGCTGCTTCGAAACAGTGGTATCAATTTCTTCTCGTCCAGTGAATTTCCAGGTAGCTCCCCTGACCTTAATTTGTGTGAAAACATTGGTAGTGTCTTAAAGGATCATGTTGAAGCGCACACAGTGAACTATGATGGTATACCAAGCCTCGACGACCTGCGAAGAGAGGTGACTGAAGTGCTCAGGGAAATGGAGTTTGAGTCTCAGCTTTTTTTGCAATTTGCTGAAATCATACCCCTCAAGAATGCAGGCTGTGGTACAGGCAGATGGAGGCCACACAAAATATTAAATACTCAGAGAGAAACTCAAATAAATACCTGTTCTGAATTACTTTTGTTTTTGTCCAAATCAATTTTAGTTTATGCTGTAGAGGAGGGGGACTCTAATTTGAAGCACCCTGTATATGTATATGTATATATATATATATATATATATATATATATATATATATATATATATATATATATATATATATATATATATATATATATATATATATATATGTGTATATGTATATAGATATATAATTATTTATATATATATATATATATATATATATATATATATATATATAGAGAGAGAGAGAGAGAGAGAGAGAGAGATGAGATGGATAAATAGATTGCAGTTTCACTGTAGTATAAATGTAGCCTTGATGATAGAGGATAATAAATGGAGCAGCACTGCAACGTTGTTCGTTTTTATCTCAATGACTTAGCCTTAGGTTAGCAATAGATTTAGGGAATAAGTGGAGTGGCGTCCTGAAATCAGCAACGAATCAGAATTAAGGATGAGATTCATATATATATATATATATATATATATATATATATATATATATATATATATGTGTGTGTGTGTGTGTGTGTGTGTGTGTGTGTGTGTGTATAAATTATATATATATATATATATATATATATCACACATTACCACAGGTGAAAAATAAGAAACAGGGTGTAGGTCTGACCGGTTTCGACTTTATTTCCAAGCCATTGACGAAGGACTGATACAAGTGTGAGAAGTCACAAATATATATACTACAAGAACAGTACTAACGAACATACACAACCGTTAGAGGCTCCATATCCCCACTCTGGCCGGTGTCGAGGTAGGGTGGCCTTTAAAACTCATTTGGCTAAAAATCACAATAGACTCTCAGGGGACATTGCTGATAAACAGACCATACCCACCTCAGATCCACACCTGACAGGTGTCATGGAGGCAGAGTTTGGAAACTCATTAACCTTACTACCCTCGTACTGTGTTTACAAATATGATAATCCTATTTTCATATATCTCTACTGCCTACCTTAAAGTTTAAACAATTTACAAATTTCTTTTGATATTAAAGGATCAAGTTTATACATCCCTTGACTGATATTCATATTATGGTTGTAACTTTCTTTTATGAAGCTAGATTCAATGATGTTCCTTTCAGTGCATTATTAGAATATACAATCCTTTTTGCCCCTTCCCAGTTGATAGCATGATTGTTCTCACTAACATGTACAAATATACCACTGTTCCCTTGTGCATATCTCACACATTTCTTATGTTGTTCAATTCTTTTTTCCAGTGCTTTCCCGGTTTGGCCAATATAAAAGTTGTCACAAGACTTACACGGAATTTTATATACACACCCTTTAATATTGTCTGGGGAGTTCTTGATAAGTACATTTTCATTGTTGTATTGTTCTTAAATGCGACATTAACACCAAAATTCTTAAGTAGATGAGGATATCTTTCATACTATTATTATAAGGCAGAACAAGCAAATTTTTGTGTTGTAAGGTTCTTTCTGGTTTTGATACAAAGTCTTTTTGCCCTTCATATGCACTGTTTAATACACTATCAGGATATTTCAATTTTTGCCTGCATTCTAATCTTATCTATTTCATCATCAATATATTCAGGGCTACATACCCGTAATGCTCTTAAAAACATAGATGAAAACACTGACTTTTTAACCTTATTGCTTTGTCCAGAATAGAAATGCACATAGGAAGAAATGTTAGTGGGTTTTCTATACACACTATATTTAAACCCACTACTATTTCTTCGTATGAGGACATCCAGAAACAGTAAGCACCCATCATTTTCCATTTCCATCGTGAATTTAATTGATGGTACTAATTGATTTAACTTAGCAAAAAGTTTTTTTACATCTTGGTTCCCTGGCCATACACAAATTATGTCGTCAACATACCTAAACCATGTTACATTACATTGGGATTATGTTGTTTAATATCTTCTTTTCAAAAAATTCCATATATAAGTTACTTAACACTGGGGATAGAGGGTTTCCCATTGCCATACAAAATTTTGTAAGTAAAATTTACCATTAAATTCAAATTTACAATCTTTTACATAATTTAATCAGTTCAATTAAAGTACTTTTAGAAAATGGGATATCCAGCTGTGTGTTCTCTAACAATTCAGATAAAAAATTTTTTGCATCAGATCATCTATTGGCACCTTTGTGAATAGTGAACAACATCAAAACTTACAAGCCTGGATTCACTATTAATCTCTACACTATTTAGTTTATTTATCGTGTGTAGAAAACCCACTAACATTTCTTCCTATGTGCATTCTATTCTGACAAAGCAATAAGGTTAAAAAGTCAGTGTTTTCATCTATGTTTTTAAGAGCATTACGGGTATGTAGCCCTGAATATATTGATGATGAAATAGATAAGATTAGGAATGCAGGCAAAAATTGAAATATCCTGATAGTGTATTAAACAGTGCATATGAAGCAGTGGCAAAAGACTTTGTATCAAACCAGAAAGAACCTTACAACACAAAAATTTGCTTGTTCTGCCTTATAATAATAGTATGAAAGATATCCTCATCTACTTAAGAATTTTGGTGTTAATGTCGCATTTAAGAACAATACAACAATGAAAATGTACTTATCAAGAACTCCCCAGACAATATTAAAGGTGTGTATATAAAATTCCGTGTAAGTCTTGTGACAACTTTTATATTGGCCAAACTGGAAAGCACTGGAAAAAGAATTGAACAACATAAGAAATGTGTGAGATATGCACAAGGAACAGTGGTATATTTGTACATGTTAGTGAGAACAATCATGCTATCAACTGGGAAGGGGCAAAAGGATTGTATATTCTAATAATGCACTGGAAAGGAACATCATTGAATCTAGCTTCATAAAAAGAAAGTTACAACCATAATATGAATATCAGTCAATGGATGTATAAACTTGATCCTTTAATATCAAAAGAAATTTGTAAATTGTTTAAACTTTAAGGTAGGCAGTAGAGATATATGAAAATAGGATTATCATATTTGTAAACACAGTAAGAGGGTAGTAAGGTTAATGAGTTTCCAAACCCGCCTCCATGACACCTGTCAGGTGTGGATCTGAGGTGGGTATGGTCTGTTTATCAGCAATGTCCCCTGAGAGTCTATTGTGATTTTTAGCCAAATGAGTTTTAAAGGCCACTCCTACCTCGACACCGGCCAGAGTGGGGATATGGAGCCTCTAACGGTTGTGTATGTTCGTTAGTACTGTTCTTGTAGTATATATATTTGTGACTTCTCACACTCTGTATCAGTCCTTCGTCAATGGCTTGAAATAAAGTCGAAACCGGTCAGGACCTACACCCGTTTCTTATTTTTCACCTGTGGTAATGTGTGATAAATGAATCACGTACAAAAGTGATAATAATCATATATATATATATATATATATATATATATATATATATATATATATATATATATATATATTTACATACACAATATATATATATGTGTGTATATATATATATATATATATATATATATATATATATATATATATATATATATATATATCTATATATAATGAATTCATTCTTCATCCTGATCCGTTGCTGCTTTCAGGACGCCACTCCACCTATTCTCTAAATCTATTATTAACCTAAGGCTAAGTCACTGAGATAAAAAACGAACATCGTTGCGGTGCTGCCCCATTTATTATCCTCTGCCGGCAGTGAAAGTGCAGTCTATTTATCTCTCTCTCTCTCTCTCTCTCTCTCTCTCTCTCTCTCTCTCTCTCTCTCTCTCTCTCTCTCTCATATATATATATATATATATATATATATATATATATATATATATATATATATATATATATATATATATATTATTAGGAATATTCCTCCAACGCCACCTTTTCTCGTAATAATTTAAAGTGAAAGGACTAAGTAATTAAATAAGGTAAATTTAGTATGATTCACTGTCAGAAATTCGCCCCTTAAACCTCTCACCACTGCCTTTTTTGGGAGAAAACCTCTTTAAACCCCTTTATTGTCCAAAGTGCTGTCGGAAATCCCTAATTCCATGTATGGACCTGACCAGAGCTAATCGTCGCCCGAGGGAGGGTAGCTGGTGGGCTGACTGCGTGGGTTCTGCCATTTTGAATCTGAAACCATGCTGCCTGCAGTTCCCACGTGTGCAGAGTGATCACAACGCCATCTAGGAAGAGAAAGCTGTAACTTTCCGAAGCTATAAAGGGCCCTGGACAGAGAAGCTACCCCTCAGAATTGCCTTGCTCCATTTAACTGACCATGTGGGACATGTGGCAGGCAGTATCCAAAGTAACTTTTGATGTGAATTAATTCACTTGCCCTCCCCATCACTGGCCCTCATCCCCATCGCTGGCCCTCATAAGAAGAGAACTTCAGCTCCTAAAGAAAGGTAAAGTACCAGGATTTAAGGTTTTTCGTCAACCACGTTCGCTATTTTCCTCCCACTGTGTTCCTTTCTTTTCATAGAGTAATATAATTACAGTGAGACCTGTATTGCTTTACATTTTGTGCTATTTGATTTGTAAAGCATTTACGAGAAGAGTAACGTAATCGCTTGATGTTCGAGTCACAGGAATCAAGTTCAGTCTGGGCATCTTCTATGGAATTCCCCAATTCCTTCATTATAGTGTTAGTCCCAGTTAAGTAACCGTAAGTGTTCGACTGAAGGATAGAACTACCCATCTGTGGAACTGTGTCACTTCGTGTGCATAGCGGCCCTCACTGCTTCGTTATCAACAACTTTAAAGTGGGAAACCCAACATACCCCCTCCAGGAAATTCCCACCACTTTCTTTCACCTCATTACCCCAGAATTACGCTACCATTCTTCTGGTGTATTTCCTTTTGCAAATATAATGAATTAAGTTCAACCCGAGAGTTTATCTAATCACTTCCCACCTTGAAGTAGCCCTTCAGGTGTATTTTTTGTTTGTAATTTTAGCTGTCCCCAAGGCCAGAGTCCAGATTTTTGTGGAAATTAAGGTAAGTTGTATATCATCCTAGTATACCCCATTGATCTAGCAAGACCCCAGCTTTAAAATTACAACAATATATATATATGTATATATATATATATATAATATATATATATATATATATATATATATATATATATATATATATATATTTATATATACATACATACATATGTATATATACTTATATATATATATATATATATATATATATATATATATATATATATATATATATATATATAGTGTGTGTGCATGTGTGTGTGTATAATACACATAATTATATGTATGTATTGTATAAATATATATATATATATATATATATATATATATATATATATATATATATATATATATATGTCTATATATACATATATATGTGTATAATTTATATATACATACATATGTACATATATACATATATAATGTGTGTGGTAAAATCGTAAGTGATTCAAGGAACCGATATTTTTTTTTTTTTATATTATACGGTAAATCTTTGGGAAAAGTAAAAAACTTTCGAAAATTATATGTTTCCAAGAGGAATAATTTTAAAATGAAAATTAGAAAGCAACTGCAAGTATCTGAAATGCTATCTACCGCATGCCGAAGGCAAACTGAAAACCCTACCCTTTTCGGGACACGAGGTAGGTTGATGTGCAGCTGATGTTGGAGCGGTCGTTCCACTGTTGATGAAGAGTCTTTTGAGAAGTATGAAGTGTCCGGGAGATTGAGAGAAACTATTTACAACTGTCGTATACTTGATTCGGCGGGCAAAAGGTGAATATCGTCGATGTTTCAAACGATGCAACTCAAAAGGGCCTTTGTGAAATTCTGCCACTCATGTATTTCCTATGCTGTGCCTACAAAAAATCTCCACTTATCCCCTGCTTTATTTCTCAGTGTTCACATCCAAGTAAACCTGAGTCTTCAAGTTTTTCTGATGCCCATGAGAACCCAACTGACACTATCGCGTACAAATCACCCTGGAGGGGTGTGGAGAACATATCCAAGGCTTCTCCATCTCCCTTTCATCATTATCTCATCTACAAAACTGCCATAATTTGCTTTACAGTAGCATTTCTCGCTCTCTCATGCCATCCAATTTCTGATATTCTTCTTAAAAGCCGTATTACTAAATCAACAAAATCCTTTAGATATAGTGATGTTGTTATAATGTGATATGTATCTGCCTAACTACAGATGGTGCTAATATATATATATATATATATATATATATATATATATATATATATATATATATATATATATATATATATATATATATATATATATATATATATATATATATATATATATATATATATATATATATAATCAGAAAACTACAAACGTCCTTTAATATCCAATTCACTCTACCTCGGAAGTAATATATTTTCATATATGTTACCGAAGGGGAATTTTTAGTTGATAATAAGTCCACCCTCTCTTGTGGCCGACTGGTTAGTGTGTCACTGTAGTCCTGATTCCTCGTCCGTCGCTGGTTCGACCCCACGGGACGGTGGACTTATTATCAACTAAAAATTCCCCTTCGGTAACATATATAAAATATATTACTCCGAGGTAATATGAATTGGATATTAAAGGACGTTTGTAGCTTTCTGATTGTATATAGTGATGTGATAAATAGTCATATATATATATATATATATATATATATATATATATATATATATATATATATATATATATATTATATAGAATTTACTAGTCACTCGTTTACCAGATATTTATGCAATTGTAATGACAACTGTCCCACTTTATTTCTTTGATTCTTCCCACTTTCCGATACGATTGTCACAACATAGCCGTAGATCCTAATGCAAGAATACGAAGAAATTCTCACGTCCGTAGCAGGAGTCGACCTCGTTCTGATGCTCCGGATGCGGGTTCGAATCCTGCTACGGAATTCGGAATTTCTTCATGTTATTGCATTAGGAATTCGGGCTTTGTAGTGACAAGTGTATCCAAAAAGCATGAAGAATTCGAGAAGTTAAGAGGTTACCGCAGTTAATGCAAATATATAGTGTTAATTTACAATACTGGCCTTTAATATTGCTACTGTTTTCCTCAGAATCAATTCTCGTGAAAAATACTTAGCATGGTCAAACAAATACAAATATTATATAGAAGTCATATATAAATAACAACAATCGATCAATCCAGTATGAAAATTCTTACCTCTTCATTTTGGTGTAGACTGCACTTGGAGGAGGAGCACAGTTTCTCTTCAAAACGAGCCTGGAAAATAAAAGGATATTCTAATTCAACTCATAATCGTCATAGGTATTAGTAGATCAAACATTATTTTAAGATAATATTATCCTTACTATTACCACCAGTGTGTATGATGTCCTCATTATAAGAAGCACCAGTAGCAGTGCAACATTTTATTTTTTAAATAGGTAATAATAATATCAATCAAAACAACACCACCAAAATCACCAACTTAAAAAAAACATTACATGTCGCCATTATCACTTTTGCAACGTTCAGCTACAAAAATCCCACACCGAAAAATAATCGAACGCTGGTTCTTTTGCCGTAACATTTCTTTCATAAAAGCCAAAGTAATGAATCAAAGTCCAAAGTTCAGTGAGCCCAAATAGGGCGATTTTATGCGCTAAACATTTATGATTTCAGTGGGAGTTTAACGGCGTTGTCGCTAACAAAAATATAAAAGGAAAAAATTAGGTTCTAAATTCTAAATTTTGGTATGATGACACTGCTGATCAAAATATGTTTTTGGACAGCTGACGAATCAGCTGTCCAAAAACATAAAAAAACACACAGATAGTAACTGAAATACTGCTGACACTAAAAAGAAACTTTTACACTCGTACTGAGTACCTGGAAAAGTACACAAGATCATTTCAAGAATACTAATTTATATTATACAGAGAAAACATCAAGTAATTATTCAAAAATCACAGTATTACAGCACGACTGTTGAGTAATTTGTAAAAAAAAAATTTTAAAAACGCAAATGTGGAATGTTGGCTCAAATGTTACCGAAAAATTTTACATAAAGCCATCATACATCAAAAGTTCTTGTTAGCACGGATGTAATATGGTATCCAGCACACAGTTGCTCGACATATGTGCTACGCATAATACAAGCAAGTCCTTGAAAATTCAAGATGGCTGCCGCTTACAAGATTTCAGCCATGACTGATATGACACTTGCATTTTCTAAAAATTTGCAAAAACTAATCGAATTTGGATGATCTCTGTATTAAATCGTATGTTGTTTTTTATTATGCTCAATGCAAATCAGTAAGCTTAGAAATAATGAAGAACAACCTTTATCCCACATGGAGAAACAATATAACAACAACAACCATTCCTCCAGTTACTGTCTGCGAGAAGTGCAGGTCGACACCCAAACGAGGTGTGGTGAATCCAAATATTAAGCCACTAGAAGGTCAATAAGCCCGAGGAGACTATTGTGAGAATATCGAAAGATAGCCAGAGCACACTGGCAACACCACTGCTATCAAACTTAGAACGGAGTTTCAAGTAGCGCTAAACACACAGTTTGCTGTACGGTTATATTATATAATACTAGAGCATTATATGTTCGTAAATGTTATCTAATCTTAGTGCCACAGGCAGCTACTGCTTGTAGTTAAAGGTAATTAAATAACTGCACCTGAATTCGCAGGATATGTCAGCGCGGGAGGGATGAGCTCGCTCACGGTTACAATGCAGATCGCACAGTAATTAAATAGCACTGTGATGGAAAATTTTAGACAGACCTATTGCATCCAATGCTAAATGTATTTCCTATGCAAGCAATGATTTTAATATAAAAATGCCAAATTTTAAAATTAATTTGCATTTTTCCTGGGTATACAAACCGTAACCTTTCATATATGGAGTATCTTTCTGTGCATGCGCTAAGCGGGCTGTGCACTGACTTGACAAGGCAAGTGCCTAGGTGGAGATGGGAAAGAGGGGATGCCCATTCTCAACAAACCGACACTACCCATTGTTCTTCTGGCCCCTATTCAGAATGAAACTGAAGGAAAATTACAGAGCAGGGTAGACAGGGCGTATTGAAAAGAGAAAATAATGATGAAAGATTTTGTTAAATTATGTGGAGCAAGCTGGTGGATATAATGGTTAGAAGTAAAGGGGCTGCTAGTGTATTTGATTAATGTTTGGTTAAGGCAAAAGTTACAATAGGTAAAAGTGTAAAATGGATAGGATGGGCGGGAAAGGGCAGGGGGCAGGAGGAGGAGGAGGAGGAGGAGGAGGAGGAGGAGGAGGAGGAGGAGGAGGCTATGTGGGTGTAAATGTAATCAAAACTAGTAAGTTTGACAAGAAGGGAGTGAGAAGAACATATGAGAGAATGAATGGTGAATGGGTTATAGTAATATAAGGATGAAATTATTTGAGGAGTTTGTATAGCTTGCGAAAGGATTATAAGTTAACAGGAGTTTTATGGGAAAGTGCTTGCAGAGTAAGAAGTTAATAAGCAAAGTACCTCAGAATAAAAGACGCAAACGGAGAGGAAGCATATGCAGTCCTTTGTGATGGAGTGTGTATATTGAAGATTTGTTGACGGTGGAGGATAAAAGAGAGGCAGAGATGAACGATATATCATTTTAAGTGTTTAGTACAACTTTGAGAAAGCTAGCTGAAAAGACTGTTGAGGACATAAGGTGGGCAATTCAGAGATTGTAGAATGAGAAGATACAATGGTGAAAGTGTGACAGATATTCAGACTATGGTTTGCAAGGTATGTATGAATAAGGGAATGATTATGAAGGAAAGGGCGAGAGGATTAATTATTGTTCCTCTGTGTAATGGTAAAGGTGATTAAGAAAACAAAGGAATGATTACATAATGAATGATAAAAGACAAACGGTATATATTTAGACAATTAAAAGGGTATGTGGATCAACTATTCATTTATTATAAAACTAATATGTGACAAGTCTGAAAACAAAGGAAAGAAGTTACGCGTGGCATTTTTTGACCTAGAAAAAGGTTTTGATTGATCCAGAAGAAAGGAAAGGTGGAATGCCTTTAGAATGCACGACACTGAGACAAGTTGTCGAGTGAAAATGTTTTTATGATGATAGAGGAATGTGTTACTATGAACAGATGGGAGAGTAATTTGTTTGATGTAAAACTGGGTCCAAGACTAGTGTCGTATGTGTCCATGGTTGTTAAAATTGTTAAAGTAATATCTTTATTGATGGAGCGACGTGAGAAGCTTGAGAAGGAAATTAGATATGGGTACAAAGTTAAGACCTAAGAGAACGGATCGTGAATGAAGTGGACAACGGATGATGCTCGCGGATGACCGGTACTGATTGAAGAAGTGAGAAAAAAATTGCAATGGCCAACGAAGGAGACTGAACATAAGCAAAAAGGAATGAATTAGGAGGAAACAAGTTATATGGAACAATGGATGTTAGTAAGGATGGTGAAAGAAGGAAGAACGTAATTGGACGTAAATGTAACTTATGATGGTAGGAGATGAGTCGAGGTAAGTCACAGAATAAGTAAAGCAAGAAAAGGAGCCATATGTGTTAAAAATACTTAGGAACAGACATGGAGAGTATGGAAATCAGGGCAGGAATTAAGAAGGGACTGTTGAGCCAGTTCTGCATGTGTGCAGGTTTTGACTATGAAAAGGTTGCGTGGTTCAAGTGTTTTTTTTTTTATGAAACCATTATGTGAGAAGTTTAAAATTACAGGGAAGAAATTAAACATGACATACACAGTTCTTTTAAAACTTATGATGATGGATCCAATAGGAAAGTAATGTTGAAGGTATTCAGGATAAATGATACTGAAGGTAAGCTACTGAGAGTGATGAAATGTTTTTATGATGTTCTCTTCAATTGTACATCTGACAGGTGCTTCACCATTTCATTATTGGCGTTTAATAATTACCGTTACCATACACATTTGAGATTATTGGCAATAAACAGGAAAAATCTTCGTGTGAATAAGATCTTGCACAATTAGCAACGTGATCATATCTAATGTCAAAATTATCAGTTAAGCAAAATGCTGTGGACCTAATTATGGAGATAAAGTGGAGAAAATCATAGTTACATAGCATTTAATCAATAAACAATAATTTCTTCTCCAATCAGAGCACTCAATATCAAATATTTTTTCCGATAGACAATGGGGTTCTATTCATAAATTAATTAAGTTCGTAGGCACACTATTCCTATTGCTGGGCTCACTCAGTTTACATGGAGAAGTAATACTAACAATTCCTCACATTACAAAATAAAGAAATAATGAGGAAAAACGCAAGTGTTTTTGAGGAAAAACGCAAGTGTTTTCTTCTAGCAAAATACAAGATATTTCGTTCCTAAATCGACACACTTCCTTAGAAATTGAAAACAAATGCTTTCTTTAACAACACTCTACCAAAGCATAAACTGCTCTCCTCTCTCTCTCTCTCTCTCTCTCTCTCTCTCTCTCTCTCTCTCTCTCTCTCTCTCTCTCTCTCTCTCTCATATCCATAAAACATTTCATAATGGAATACAAACCTTTTCAAGCCTCTCGTCCTCAATAACAAAACATTTTCTCGGACCTCCGTTGTTTTTGTGCCCCTTCCCCTGCCACCCTCACAGAGGGGATGGGAGGGGGAGAAGAACAACAAGAGAATGGCGAAGGTTGGGGAGAGGGACTGGGAGGTGGTGGGTTAAGAAATACAGAAGAAAGGAAGACAAAAGATAAAAAAAAATTAAATCTTTTCTTTCAAAGGATAAAACGTATAAAAACCTTTTTGTATATTTTTGCAATTTTGCTTAAATTTCATAAATATTTCTGTGAATTTATTTTTTTGCCTTTTTTGGTGGTTTAGTACAACAGAATCTTACTATCATTAAATCATTGCTTTAGTAAGACATTTATAATGTCATAAGTTTTAAAACGTGATTGAAATGTTTTGCGCATAAATTATATAACATACAATGACATAAAATATCAACATGAAAATCTTTAAGCATCGTATTTAAACTCAAGTTAGAACCCACCACATAACAGAATTGATAACACAAATTCTTGTCAATGAGAGAGAGAGAGAGAGAGAGAGAGAGAGAGAGAGAGAGAGAGAGAGAGAGAGAGAGAGAGAGAGAGAGAGTGTCGTTACTTATAGTGCAAATCTGAGGAAATACAAAGAAAAAGATAGGAACTTGGCCTTAAATTTTACATTTCTGACAAACACCTCAATCAATAAAAAGTCTCATAAAGTGAAGCGCTTGATCCTCAATTTAATGTAAAAAATCCCATTTATTCTTAACAAAGAGAAAAACACAAAACAAAGAAACAAGTAAAAGGAATACGACGGAATTCCACTTACCAAAAAACCTTCACGCCATGAGAGAGAGAGAGAGAGAGAGAGAGAGAGAGAGAGAGAGAGAGAGAGAGAGAAAGGAAAATTCAGGTGTTGGGACATTTCCATGGTATAATCATCCTGGCCGCCAATCACCAGGAAACCCAGGGTGCAATTATAAGCTTCCCAATCAGAACGAGGTCATTAACGACTTAATCACTGCGGAAAATTACAGATGTCTAACGATAAATAAGCTTCTTCTTAGAACAGGGAGTGTGGGGCCATCACGGATGTGATATTATCATGAATTAGTAGATAATGGATAGAATGAGAAATCAATTACAGCAACCAGGATCATTCTTATTAATACCGAAAATTATAACTAAAAACATTATTATTATTATTATTATTATTATTATTATTATTATTATTCATTAAAATAAGATCCCCTAAAACCGTCGCTTCCATGAAAAACAAATAGCTGGGATGAAGAATGAGGCCGTTTTTGAAAATACATCCAACATGTTAAAAGATGAACACTGATATTCACTTAATATAAATTAGACCTATTAATTGTAACCTTCAGTAAAAAGAACCTACTAACTGTAACATCAATAAAAAGAACAATGATTAAAAGTATTAATAATCAAACGTACTAACCGGTTCATCATCATGACAAATCGAAACTGGGAACATTGCAGTCTGAATTAAGCTAATGTGGAACTGAAAGAACTATACTCCAACATATCAACATGATAATGTAAAGTAAACTCAAATGCCTTTCACAAAGGTAATTGCAATGCTTATAGATTCCCCCGATTCCCAACGAAGCCAATTCTTTTCATTTGCTATGTTTTTTTTTTAATGAAACTAAGAAGCTTTTGATAGCTCTAGAGCAGAAGTCTTCTTGGGGCTCTTTCCAAGTGGACGACTAGCTAGCCTCTAAGACATGGGAAGATTAAACAGTTCAATAAAAACAGTAAGAGTTCATCAGCCTGTTTTATCCAGTTTCAGGATATTTTGGTAAGCGTACCCACCTACGCACAGAAAATTTGAGGTATTACAGCCTCCTAACTTCGTTGACGGAGGTAAAAACGTCACGAATTTACCAGTACACATAACGAAGTCCTATGGGAAGTAAAGATAGTTTTGTTTAAATCCCAACGGGTAACAAAAGATGAACCAAATTTTAAAAATACTCTTAGCTATAACAATAACTTTCACACTTCTTTCCAAATGTTTAGTAGAGAGGAAAGCTTTATATAAAAGCTATGGAATAACGAAAGAATTTATCATCAAACATTGTTATTATACCCAGGCAATCTTTGGAAAATAAATATTGCATTCAATATTCCATTTTTACATTATGTAACACTGTTGACTACATGTAAATCAAATCATGTTAATTAAACAAAAATTTTTCTTTATTCTTTATCATGGCATGAAAAAAATTCTATTGTATAAGCGCAGACAAAGCTCAACACATAAACAAACCATTCATTTTTAATGTAGTTTACGAAATACATGAAATAGGCTCACTTGATTAAGGACGGAAAATCCACAACGGCATTTCCACACTACGGCCGATCATCAGAATTTCTCTCGTCTGTCGTTTCTGATTCCTAACATTCTCCTTCTTTCGAGATTCGGGTCTGTCGCGTCCTTGGAATCTAGGAATTACACATTTCTTTCCCTATACTCTTTTTGTCAAGCCCATGCATATATAAGGCATCAGGTTGCAGTCCAATCAGCATGGTTGAGAGAGAGAGAGAGAGAGAGAGAGAGAGAGAGAGAGAGAGAGAGAGAGAGAGAGAGAGAGAGAGAAATTCCCTTGTTTTCACTAAAACGTAATGGTCATCTTTATTCAAAAGAAATCATTTTTGTTTTTCATAAAAGTTAAAATTGTATCCTTGCCCCCAGACGAACTGAAGAAATTCCAATTAGAGCGATGCCAAGGATGATGGCCGGGATACCACGTGGCATTTTCACATAATAATCCACTTCTATTCTGCTTGTGTTTGTGTGTGTGGTCGCGATGGCTTCATGAACGAACAACCACAGATGTGTTCATGGGAGAACAACAACAGAACAACGCTTGTTCTACGAAAAGTCTTAACCGAGTCATCTATTCTAAGATAAAATCAGCAGATCGCTGTCTCGTTCTGTATCGTATCTTTGTACCGACCAATTAACGTTGCACGTACATGTCACATGAATTGTGATGGAATGTTCATCATTCAATTTAGAAGGTATAAATCTCTATAATTAAATAAACACAACAAATTACGGCAAGCCAAAAAGACGAAAAAAACGAGTTTTGTCCAAAATAACTACTTCACCGGCTTCAAGAATGCTATAATAACATCAACGTGAACGAAACAACAAGAAATACATCCCTTTTACGATTTACGTAACAACAATAGTAGTGTAGTATTCAGGTGAGGGTAAATTCTGAATGCATTAAAGGTTTACAGCGGTAAGACAATCAAAAGCGTGAGAAGATCGACAAGAGAAGAGGTAATTGTGGCTAATGCAATATATATACGAGTAGGGTATATATATATATATATATATATAATATATATATATATATATATATATATATATATATATATATATATATATATATATATATATATGTGTGTGTGTGTGTGTGTGTGTGTAAATATATATTATATATATAGGCTATGTATGTGTGTGTGTATAAGTATATCTTAGTTTAACCAGACCACTGAGCTGATTAACAGCTCTCCTAGGGCTGGCCCGAAGGATTAGATTTATTTTACGTGGCTAGGAACCAATTGGTTACCTAGCAACGGGACCTACAACTTATTGTGGAACAGGCACGTGCAGAGGGGTTGCTAGGGTGCTCGAGCCCCTGCCCTTTTCGCAAATGTATTGAAAAGTGCCCTTTTGTGTCAATAATAATTATAATAATAATAATCCCGGATCTGGACTGGAAATACCAGCCTATCAGATTTGGCTGTGTTGAGTAAAAAAAAAAATAATAATAATAATAATAATAATAATAATAATAATAATAATAATAATAATAAAAAACAAGAGCTTAAAGAGAGTCATAGACCATGAGAATGGCCAGTGTGGGCCAGTGGCTGAATTGCAATATTGCCAGCTCTCCAGGAGTCAAGTGGGTCCCTTACAAATGAGAGACATTAGAAAATTTCATTATTGAACAAATTTTTTCTCTATATATATATATATATATATATATATATATATATATATATATATATTATAGTTTATAGATATATCACATAAATGTATTCTTGCATGTAAGCTCAAGCTAGGCCTACTTTGCAATGTCTTATGCATTCTGGCTAATGGCTATACTGCTAGGAAGAGGGAACAGTGTAACACTAACACATCACGGAGGCAAAACAACGCTCTTTAATCGGTATTCCTTGTTTATCATTTGTACATGGGCTATATTTTCTGCACTTACAACTAAAATCAATGTTTCATTCAACAAACATCTGTTATAACATTTATAATAAGAAAATGGCACAGTGTGTTAAAGAAACAGAAAAATATCCTCATAATTAATTTTGTGAAATGTAGCCTAGGCTAAGGATGGTGTGGTGTGCTTAGTGAATTTAAATTTCATTTCAAAGGATTGACGATTATTATAGTGATTTCAGAAACCCAAAGTGACGTGTATAAAGTGTTGTGCTGAAATGAAGTGGTGTCGTTATTTTTTATAAAAAAAAAAAAAAAACACAAAGACTTTACATATTTCAACATTTCAGGACAACACTTTACTACACACAGACCTAGGCCTACAGGCTACAGACGTACTATTGGGGTGTTGGTAATTATAATTTTCAGTTGATGAGGGGGTATTTATGGGGTGAAGACGAGTTTATGGGTTGAACACTATCATTTTTGTCACGATTTTGCATATATCAAATTACATACACACACAAATATATATATATATATATATATATATATATATATATATATATATATATATATATATATATATATATATATATATATATTATTCTTTCTTTCTTCTTTTATCTTTGAATTTAAGGACTAGCTTTGGCCAAGGTAATGGTTTTGGCTTCTAGACTCATTTTATAAACATATTCAAAGTATTAACTAAAATAACCTTTTAATATATATATATATATATATATATATATATATATATATATATATATATATATATATATATATAATTTTTTTTCAACATCCAGCATCATGAGGCCGAATTTCCGTCTTCCTTGGCTTTTGTGTCATCTTTAATCATTTTATGTTATTATGTTATAATACCCTTAGATATCTTGGAATATTGAATACTGTAACATTTGTCTTTCCATTCAGATTTTATTATATTAATCATCTTGAGTATGCCACGGAAGGAGAGAAGAAAAAAGGAACAGGAACGGTGCAGACAAGATGCTGCCAAAGGTAGCAGAACTCTTTATGATTGGATGAAGCCTAGAGTGGCAGCTTCAATATCTGAGCAAGTGGAGGAGGATTCAGAGGACCGGGAGGAGACTCAGGAGAGCGAAGAATCAGAAACTGAAGATATGGAAGCAGACGATGAGCCAAATGAAGAAGACAGTGTAGATGACCTAGAAGAGCAAGTTGCTCACAGGAGCCCCAGATTGAAGCAAGAGCCGAAGTGACTGATGTTGAAGAGCCATTTTCCATGCTACCTGAATTACAATATCCAAATGATCCTGCATATCTTGTTACTTATTAGTGAATCTTTTATCAAACTCTGCAATAATTATGGTCCTTGTCAACCTGTAATTTCATATCCCAAGAATTTAGAAGGACGCTCGTTTCAGAAGAAATGGTATGAAAAGAACTCTTGGTTAGAATATTCACCTCAGAAAGATGCCATGTTCTGCTTCAGCTGTCGTCTGTTTTGACTGAGGAAAGGTACAGTGGCCGAGTAGCTTGGAAATCAGAGGGCATAAGCCGTTGGAGGACAGCTTTAGAGAAAATAAAAGAGCATGCTGGTTCAGAATCTCACATGATTGGTATGGTTCGATGGAAAGGATTCCAGAGCCAAGCATTAGATATTGCATTAGAAACAGCAAATAGAGAAGTACAAGCTGCTAGAGACAAAGAGAAGCAGAGAAACCGAGAAATTTTAGACAGGTTGATCTCCATCACACTATACTTGGCAAGACAAGGTTTGCCATTTAGGGGCGACGGAGAAATCTCTACCAGTGAAAATCGAGGAAATTTTCTTGAACTTGTAGAAATGTTTAGCAAGTATGACAGCGTTGTTCAATTGCACCTTGATGTAATTAAAGAAAAACAAGATATACTGAAAAGACCCCCAAGTGTCACTACTTTCAAACAGGACTCAGAATGACCTGATCAAGGCTTTGGCCATTTCAGTTAGAAGAGTGATATTAGAAGAAATTCACCAGAGCAAGGTCTTCTCCATCCTCATGGATGAAACAACAGATGTTTCACATACAGAACAGGTCTCTTTTGTTGTGAGGTATGTTCATGACTTCAAAATAAAAGAACGTTTCATACAGGTATTCAATGTTCAATCAACAACTGGTGAGGCACTGAGAAAGAAGTGATCTCTATGCTTAATGCAAATAACCTAAACATAGATGATATGCGAGGGCAAGGATATGATGGGGCAGCAAATATGAGTGGAATATACAACGGATTGCAGTCCAGACTCCAGAGACAGAACCAAAGGCACTCTATGTACATTGTCATGCACATTGCCTAAATCTAGTCTTAGTTGAAAGTGCCAAATCAAGTATTCAGTTTATAACTTTTTCAGCTTGGTGGAGAAATTGTATGCTTTTGTTGCTAACTCTTCAAAACGGCATGCTGCATTCATGGAGATCCAAAAAGCAATGTATCCAGAAGATCGCCCACTTGAACTTCAGAAGCTATCAGACACAAGATGGGCTTGCAGAGAATCAGCTCTTAGAACTATGAAGAAGGTCATCCCAGCTCTGAAGCAGTTTCTAGAAGAGATAGTGCAAAGGATCCTCCTGACACGTCAGCAGGGAGGCCTCAATATTGCTGAAAAGTATTAACTTTGAATTTCTTGTTTGTCTTGAGATTGCTACCCCAGTTTTTCAAGAAACTGCCTATGCATCTAATGCACTACAACTGAAAGACCTTGATTTAGCTGCTTCCTATAGAATTGTGGATGGAGTGCTACAAAGCTTGAGAGAGTTAAGAAATGATGAGAAGTTTCAAGAGATTTTTACAAAAGTCAAAGACAGAGCTGAATCTATGGCCATCAACCTCCCCTCTGTGATTCCTGGACAAGGCAGAAGAAGGAAAATGCCTGAAAGATACAAGTATAGTGCTACATCTGCTACTACTGAGGACCAGCAATATCAGACCTTGGATGATTACTACCGCGTGAGAGTATTTTATGTGTTTTTAGATAAAATATCTCAAGAGCTACAAAGAAGATTTAAAGATGGAGACAACACAACAAGGGGTATCTTAAAGGCTTTCCATTACATGACAGTCCAAGATAACTGGAAAGAACCTGTGAATGAAGAAGCATTCAAGTCATTACAAAAATTATGTCAGTTTTATGAGCTAGAAGAAGTAGACAAGTTACAGTTGGAATTGAAGATTTTTTATTCCTCATTTCCTTGCCATCCACAGAACACTGCAGCTTCAATGCTCAACCTGATGAAGGTAAACAATACTCAGGAAATATTTCCACTTATGCTTGAACTTTTAACAATTTATGCCACTTGCCTGTCACAACTGCAACAGTGGAAAGGACCTTCTCAAACTCAAGCTTGTAGAAGACTAAGCTGCGTAGCCAGTGCAGTGAGGAGAGGCTATCTGATCCTTTGTTGCTAGCAATTGAAAAGGATATCAAAATCAACAACAGTGAGGTTATCAACATATTCAAAGAAATGGCACACAGGAGGGTTCTCTTATAAATATAAAATGATAAGTCTGGTTAGCAACCTACTGTATTAATCATACTGATTGATCATTTTCTTTTGTTATTTATTTTTGTAAATAATATATAATTTTTCTTTAAATATATTCCCAAGCTCTATTGCTGCAGGTAGTCAGTGCGGTATATTGCATGTTCATCTAAGGCATTAGCCTACTTGTACCTATGATAATCAGTCATGTTTATTGTTTTCTTGAATTATTAATGCCTAGTTTAAATAAAGTTGAGAGAATATTGAGAAGTTGTATGTATATTTTGCCTCATTCATTATTATATTTTGCCCTTTTTTTCACTTGAGCACCTGCCCTGTAAAAGTTCTCTGCACGTCCCTGTTGTGGAATCCAAACCACATTATAGCGAGAAATGAATTTCTATCACCAGGAATACATTCCTCTTATTCTTCATTGGCCGGTCATGATTCGAACTCGCGGCCAACAGAGTGGTAGCTGGGAACGGAACCCGCTCGCCCAACAAAGAACTGTGTGTGTATGTATATATATATATATGTATATATATATATATATATATATATATATATATATACATATACATATACATATATATATATATATATATATATATATATATATATATATATATATATATATATATATATATATATATATATAAAAGACAAAATCCACAAAGGAAAAAAGAAACACTGGAGTGCTGCGACGCCTTTCGACTGGCATCTTTTATTTAGCAACAAAGTAAAGGACGCCAGTCGAAAGGCCTTGCAGCACTCCAGTGTTTCTCTTTCCTTCGTGGATTTTGTCTTTATTTATATATTCATCACGTTCCATATTTTCGTGATTCAGCTATACACACACACACACACATATATATACACATACAGAAAGACAGACAGACATACAGACAGACAGACAGAGATACTGGCAAATAAAGATATAACCAACTTTTTATTCACGGTGCTTTAAATTAAAGTCCAGTGCCCAGTTTGCGACATACAACGTAAACTGCTACGAGCCATACCTCCATCCATAAATTTTACCTTTGTGTATTATAAGGTTCTTTAATTATATGTAATGTACCTGACTGCAGCATAATCCTTTACTGTTTACATCCTAGTGCCTATTTCTGCTCAATTCCCGGTGATGAGACGATGTATAATGACATTTCTGGTCTGCTTCACGTGTTTTCTGTGGTCAATAAAATACAAAACTGCGTTCAAAGTTACCTTCGTATCTTTACTAGAGAACTTCTTTTGAAATATGTTTATATAATCCTGTTCTTCAAGTATGAAACGTTTTCTGTGCAGCTGAGAAATTGGGGAAAAATTCACCAAACAGAACGAACCAGTATGTGGGCGTGCGTCGGCATGTTTAGTGATCTTCATTCATGACATATGATTCATAGTCGCTAAATCCGAATCCCCCTATTTCTTACAGCACCTATGAGGCAGTCGCAAAATATCTCCTCTCTTTTATTTTATAGTTATCGGTAAATTTTCTGCAAGCGAGCAGATAAATATCGCTAAATCTTCCAGACTCTATCGAGATATTTCAAACCTTTACGATCGCATCTTCAAAATTTTCAAGATTTCAGATCAGTTCGGGATGTTTCCAAGATGCTCCATCCCTCGACTCTGTATAATTTCCAAAACTTTGCGATAAGGCTTCGGAAAAGTTTTCTTTCTTTATCGTGACAATTTCGAAACATGCCAATACGTTTCAATGAGTTACTTCTCTCAATTTCAAAAGTTTTGTTGTTCTACAATTCTCTCTTTTCTGGAGTGAGAATTTTCGGTCTCTAACACTTAATGTTTTCGTCAAGAATATTTCCCCGACCCGGTCTTTGGTCTTATTATAAAATAAATTAAACATGTGAACGCCAGCGTAACCAAAGGTTGCAGGTTTCGCCCCCCAATAAAACGTATCTTACAATTTGTTCAGGTAATAATACCGAGATTCAACGGTGGATTATACGCATGCACACGGCATGGTTAACCTTTACCCAACTTTTTATTGGCGCAAGGTATGTTTCTAGACGCCAAAGACTCTCAAGCTATAAACGTCTTAAATCACACTGGAAGTTCAATAACTCTGGGATATATTCATGCGACTTGCGCCAATCCCTTCTTGCGTTAAGTAATAAATGACTTAAATATTATGCAACACCTCACTGTGCTTATGCTTAAAGGTCTGTGGTGCAAATCCTAGCCCCCGGCCCAATGGTCGACCCCATTGTGAATGGGATAACAATCTCATCCCTAGAGACTTTCTGAGAATCGTGAGGCTCTACTCGTTTGCTGCCACCACTTTTACAATGCTTCTAATCATATGTACGAAATATAGCTGATCACATACATAGACATTAACAATATATATATATATATATATATATATATATATATATATATATATATATATATATATATATATATACATGTGTATATATACGTATAATTATGTGTATGAAATTTTTATCAAACTGTGATTTATATAAAATCATGAAGCTACAAATGTTTAATATCCAATTCAGGCTACTTCGGGAAGTAGCGTGAATTGGATATTAAACATCTGTAGCTTCATGATTATATATATGTACTGTATATATATACACATACATAATGCATACTTTTTTTTAGATGAGTGTGTGCGAGTTTGTGTGTAAAATTTGGCAAAATCTCTTGTCGAGACAGGTTATGTTATGTGAGTCTTCTTCTTTCTTTGAATCTTTTCCCACTTCTATGTGGGGTCGATGTTTCCGACAGCTTTCCTCCACCTTGCTCGGTCCAACACATCATCCTCTGACAATTTTTTGTCTCTCAGATCTTCTCTAACTATATCCACTCCCTTTCGCTTTGGTCTTCCTCTTGCTCTCCCACCAGGCACCTCCATCTGCATCACTCTCATCCCTAGTTAGTTAGTTATTTTATTGACAAAAGTATACAATAATTAGTACAAATTTGTCCACAAACGTGACATAATACAAAATATACAAAGTAAACAGTAATCTCTGTTCTTGCAAGTACATGGCCTATCCAGAAAAAAAATTATTAACAAGAAAAACAAAATATCAAGTACAAATAACATAATCCTATAAGATTATAAAAATAAACGAAAAAGGAACTTACTATAAGGAAAAAAGTGGTTACATAACTATTCAAAATCAAGTCCTAATACAAATAATATTTGATAAACAAAATTTTACTTGAAGAAAAAAAAAATATGTCTCATATGTCTCATCCTTTCTCACCATTTGGCCATACCAATGCAGTCTTCTTTCCTGGGCCTTCTTTGATAGTTCTACGACTTTAGTAGTTCCTCTTATTCTTTCATTTTTATCCTGTCCATTTTTGTTACTCCACACATCCACCTGAGCATTTTTATCTCTACCGCATCCAATTTCTTCTCTTGCACTCTCTTTACCGGCCATGTTTCTGCTCCATACATCAAAGCTGGTCTCCCTACTATCTTACACACTCTTCCTTTAACCTTTATATTGATTCTGCGGTCGCACAAGACACCTGACATCTCTCCAATTTTTCCATTCAGCCTGCACTCCGTGTGTTGTTTCTACATCCAAGTTTCCATCATCAGCCACTGCTGAAACCATGATACTTAAATTTTTCTACTCGGTTCAACCTTGTCCTTCCATACTAATCTCGGAGTCTTGATCTTCATTAAAACTTAGGTATTCAGTCTTCTTCCTACTGATCTTTAAACCTCTGTCTTCCTGTACCTTCCTCCATTGCTCTAGTTTTGACTCCACTATCCCTCTGTTGGTGCTGCATAACACAATGTCACCGGCAAAAAACATGCACAGGGGTGATTGATCTCTTATTCCTTGAGATAGCACACCCATTATCAGGTCAAAAAGATATGGACTTACAGCAGATCGCTGATGTAAACCAAACACTGCTTCTAATCTGCGTTTTTGCTCCTTCATACATATCTTGGACCAACCTCATATACTTCTCCGGTGTTCCCTTTACTCGCATGCACCTCCAAACCTCTTGGTGTGGTACCCTATCGTATGCTTTTTCCAGATCTATGAATACTATGTGCAGCCCTTTCTGCTTTTCCCGGTGTTTTTCCATCATCAGTCGGAGGGCAAACACTGCATCTGTCGTTCCTCTTCCTGGCATGAAACCAAACTGTTCTTCACCTATATATGTTTCTTTAATTCTTTGATCCATTATTCTTCCTCAGATTTTCATGGTGTGAGACATTAAATTTATTCCTCTGTAGTTTGCATAATCCTGGATGTCACCCTTCTCTTAATAGATGGGCACAATAAAGCTTTCTCTCCAGTCTTTTGGTATCTTTTCCTGACTGTATATTTTCTTTGCTAGGTCCCACAGCATGTCTATTCCTTCTTCTCCCAGGCTCTTCCAACCCTCTGCAGGAATTCCATCTAGTCCTATTGCTTTACCATTTTTCATCTTCTTTAGTGCCTTCTTTACTTCCTTCCTACTAACAGTATGTGTCATACCAAGGTTCTGGAATCCATCTTCAAAGAATTTTCTAGGGTTTTCTTCATTTAACAGGTGTTCATAATATTCTTTCCACCTCTTCTTTACTTGTTTCTTATGTCTTTGGTACCGCTCCTTATCCTCTTGCTGTCCATACTTTTCCCAGATCTTTTTTGCCTCCCTTTTGGCTTTCACCATATCTTTCACTTCATCATTCCACCACCAGGTTTCCTTATCGTCAAGAGGTTTCTTTCTAGATGTCTTTCCCAACATCTCTCCACCCACTCTCTTTATCACCATACTGCTGTGATTCCACCACTCCCTCTAGCACTCTAACTTCCCTCAATACTCTCTCCTTAAATTCCTGCCTCGCTTCCTCCGCTTGTGTCAGCTTCCACCACTTGATTGTTGATGGGACACGTGCAGGCCTACCTTTTACTGTGTTCATTTGCAAGTCCATTACCACCACCCTGTGCTGTGCTGCCACACACTCTCCATTTGAAATTTTACAATTTCTCACCTCTCTCAGATGTGATCTTCTGCACATGAGGAAGTCAATTTGACTTTCTCCTGCTCCACTCTTGTATGTGATGTACTGATTTTCTTTCTTTTCAAACAAGGTGTTGACAATAATCAAATCAAATGACACTGCGCAGTCCACAACTCTCTCCGTCGTCATTTCTCTCTCCAACTCCCCAGCCAACATGCACTCTCTCATTACCCTTTCTGGTCCTTCCTACATGTCCATTCATGTCACCACCAATAATTAATCTCTCTTCTACTGGTATTTCACTCAACAGTCGGTCCATTTCCTCCCAAAATGCCACTTTCTCAACTTCATCACATCCTACTTGAGGGGCATAAGCACTCACGGTGTTGACTATTTTATCATCTAGGCAATGGTTGCTCTGCCACTTGTCCTCTTTACGCTCATTATGCTGTCTTTTAAGCTTTTTGATAGAATTACTCCCACTCCATTTCTACCTTCCTTATTTGTTCCACTATATAGCAATATATATCTACATCGTGAGTCATAGAAAACACCGTAATAAATGTCAACTACTGTCTCACATTATGTGAGACAGTAGTTGACATTTATTACACTGTTTTCCATGATTTCCGGTTCTCTGAGCTATTCTTGCAACTTCTTGCAGCTTGGCAACGTAAACAGCTGCAATTCATTACTGGCTAATAACTGATTAGCCTATACACAAATCGCTGAGAAGCTGAAAACAATCTTCCTGTCCATTCCCTCACTGCGTCGTCGAATAAAACTCATATTCGCCTCCAGTACGCGAGAAATTTGGGACGCGTGCATCGCATGACTAAGCGATTTTAGTATGTCGTCATTTTATTAGATGGAGAATGAATTCCGACAATGTATCAACCGTGGAAGGGGGCACACGTAAAAAGGCAGACGATATATATATATATATATATATATATATATATATATATATATATATATATATATATATATATATATATATATATATATATATATATATATTCAGAGAATGGAGTTGGACAGTTTGTGCATTCCGGAAGTTCTGGGAGGGGCCAGGAGAGGACCTAGGATGGCTGAATAGATGGGTGGTGATAGAGGTACTAACAGTACTAATATGAGCTATGAAAGGGAAAATCTGTTCAAATTTCAATCGAGGTTGCGCATAACGTCAGCTCGAGGGCAGACGGGAAACAAATAGGTAAGTCATCTACCGATTGCCCTATATGTTTTTGGAAGCACTTTGAGCAAACAATATTTCGTCCTCGCAAGTCATATTAATCGAGCATTTCACCCAACGATCTGGAATCATAAAGCAAGTTGGTATTTGCGTATCACAATGCAGTTTCCCTACAATTATGTTGGAACACTGCACCATTTGGTTCAAGATTAATGTTGTGCAAAGAATATTAACATTAGCATGAACATTTTTCCCCAACATCAGTGTATAATAGTGTATAGAAATAATGTAGAAAAGGGAGACAATGCCTCGATTAAAAGCGTTCCCTGGGAAAAGGAAGCTGATGAATCCAACCTGCAATATTTTGGGAATTTAGAAATTATGCAAAACCTTTTTCAAACATATCTGGCAGGATCTTTGAAGACTTTAGAAGGCATAATTGCAAAATCAGTAATCCTGCCATTAGAACTAATAATCTTCTTTGTGGAATTTCTCACTTTTTTTCAGAATGCGCATGCTACATCAAAATTTGAAGACACGAAGCGCACTAGGCAAGCTGACAAAATGAATGATTAAAGGTAATTTATCTTTATTTGTTTGAATAATGTGTACACTTTTCATTTATAATTTCTGTTGCTCCTTATCCGCTGTATTGCTGATAAAGCTCAATATACTTGGATTAAAATATCTGATCTGACCATTTCCTCACCTTTATACGTTAATAGTGTAATTAAAATATGTTTGTTTTTACACATGCCAGTGCTTTAATTCTTTCTTCCTATATTTTCTCTTTATATGTACTGCAAAATCTGTTACCAATGACTTTATGCAGTTTTCAAATATTACTATTTTCATTTCCTTATTAAGCACCCTCATAATTTCTTGCATATAAAATCAAACAAAATAAACAACCTACCTAATCTGCTAACGTTATCTCTTTGCAGTAGGAGTTATTCAGTCGAATACCACTGTCAGTTTACGCGCTCGTTTCACAAAACTCCCAAAATTAATCCCTAGACTAAAATGAAGATCTTCAGGTATAAAATGTCACCTACCCATTTGACTCTACTGGAAGAAAAATCATATATATATGTGATAATGTTAATATATATATATAATTATATATATACATATATATATATATATATATATATATATATACATACATACATACATACATACATACATACATACATACATACATACATACATACATACATTCATACATACATACAATGCTTGTAGTCACCTCTTAATGCCAAGAAAAATCTCTACTAAATGGAATTTGTGTATGTAGATTCCGTATTTAGGAGCATATGTTTCTGAGGAGCATTTACGAAGTAACCCGAATTGAGAATTTTAATTATATTCAAACCGAACTAAATGTAATTACAATACTAATAAAAAAATGGTCTTATATCTTCACCTTCATGTTATGACTTGTGGTTATCAGGTATTATGTAAACAGAGTTCTAGTACATATCTAGTCTGCATTAGAAGTTAACGGTTACTCAGTTACTGAAATAAGTGGGACTCGGGAATAGATGAGCTTGTAGCGATCCATTTCATTTTTAGGGAGTAAGTTGTCGACCAAAGATGCTACACTTTGACGTCGCGTAACATCAGAGTTAATTATAGCTCCCTTTGTTGCTGAGGAAATATATAAGCTGAGATCCTAATAACTGTCATTCGGAGATTTCAGTATCCGCACTGGCCGTGGCTTCAAGAAACCACGTTAATTAGACTTATTATGTAGCCCCGGCTTAGTAACTGTCTCTCAGAAATACCGGGTGACTCTTAAACAAACGCTGGAATAAGTAGTGGCTTAATGACACTGAAAATCAGTCTTGACAGATAATTAAGTCGGATTTTCTCGAAAACGAATGAAAGAGGAGGAGGAAATCTGACATATAGGGCATCAGTTGCAACCTCATACTTGGAATTACAAGCGGCCTCCAAAAACTGAAATTAAAAGCTTTATAAAATAACTATGGCTCTTTGACTTCTCCTGATAAAGGAACATTTTCCTAATTATCAAAACAAAATTATGTTGTTTTGCACATTTATATCGCAAATATCTCTTCCCATCAAAATACACAAATATGTGCAAGACCATTACGATAAATTCTGCAGTCTGTAAAGTAACTTCGGAAAAAAATTATTTTTCCATATTTTCACCATATTACTTTTCTGTAAGTTGAAAGACTTTACACTAAAAGTTCTCATAAACTAATAATAATAATAATAATAATAATAATAATAATAATAATAATAATAATAATAATAATAACATCGGTTTTAAAGCAGATCGCAATATCAGTCTTTTTCAAACTGAACCAAAGCAAACAAAACTTTAAGAAACAAAGTAGCAAATGTTAATTGGTTAAAATACAAAATGCTCTAGCTTCACGTGAAGCAAGCTACAGAAATTACATATCAAAGTAATTTACCTTTCTCTCAACATTCACATCACTCCCTGTTTTTTAAATTCTGCAATATTTATTGCTTGACCCAAAGAGGTCAGTAAAGAGCGATCACCAACGAACATTTAATGATACAAAGTGTGAAACAACGTACATCATAATAATACTTAATTCTTTAGCTTTTCGATGAAGGAAGGGAAACCTTCGAAACCTACAAATTACATTAGAAAGAGCTTTTCGTCCTCTGTATCATTACCATTATGAATGAGTAATAACTTTAATGAGGAAAGCCAAAAAGATATTCTTTTTTTTTAGGAATCTTCCACAGGATGGAATATCCATATACTAAAAATGTATTTAATATAGGAAAAATATTAAGAAAGTAACACGTAGTGAAAATTCATAAGCGCGGAAATAAATTTATAAACACTATGACACAGTCCCATGATGGGAAACAATGGTTAAAGGTCACCAGCTGAAGTGACAGTCCCATAACTTTAATGAACATTATCCTAAGAAAGGATGTTGAACATCTCCCATCTCCCCCCAGACAATGCTCAATTTTACCGTACCACATTAGGTACCTTTCAGCCAAATAGAGAAAAACAGATTGTAAAAGAATAAAATTACAAAGAGAGAGAGAGAGAGAGAGAGAGAGAGAGAGAGAGAGAGAGAGAGAGAGAAAATCTGACGCCAGTAAGGAATTGTTCCTCCACTAGGCCGTAAAAGCCAGGATGACAAATCACCAGATATATCAAAAGATAAATCACCAAATAATATCACTACATAAATCACATCCAATATACAGTAGATATAAGATGCGGTCACCGAAGGTTAACAGTCCAAGCGCTCAACTAGACAAAACGTGCGTTAGGTCTCTCCCTCTCTTATAAAAAATAAAAGTTTATGATCCGATCCACCGCAGTTTTCAGAAATGGCAAATACTCGCAAATCCATAATCAATCAAGTCGCGGTATAAAAGCTGATATTTTATTATGACATTCCAAAAAACAAATATTTTTTAGGCTAAGTTTTGCAAAATATATTTCCGAGATTTTCTCATATAATTTCTGAAGGGATTGTTTTTAAATTTTGTTATAAGCAAGCCCGACTGAGAGAGAGAGAGAGAGAGAGAGAGAGAGAGAGAGAGAGAGAGAGAGAGAGAGAGAGAGAGAGAGAGAGAGAAACATCAATATTGGTTATACGAGAAAGGGAAAAATACTGCTAAGTTTCGATCATCTTGAAAAAATTGTCTATATTATGATCACTAGCATTTTATAAAACCGTTGCACATAAAACTACGCATCATTAAAGATAACTTTTTGATATATACATATAAAATGCTACAAGAATACATTAATATAAAATGCTACAAGAATACATTAAGGTATTTTACAACAAACAAACGTGGATATGAAAAATTCTGAATCTGTGAAGTCAACCTTAACTAAATAAATAAGTAAATCATCACATATATTTCAAACGTGTTGTGTCCAAATGATTAATATAACAACAATCCCTGTTTTATCACAAAAACTCTCTTTCTCTCTCTCTTTCTCTCTCTCTCTCTGGCTCTTATATATATATATATATATATATATATATATATATATATATATATATATATATATATATATATATATATATATACTGTACATATATATACAGGGTGTTTCAGTAGAGCCCCCTCTACAGCATAAACTAAAATTGATATGGACAAAAACGAAAGTAATTCAGAACAGGTATTTATTTAAGTTTCTCTCTGAGTATTTAATATTTTGTGTGGCCTCCATCTGCCTGTGCCACAGCCTGCATTCTTGAGGGTATGATTTCAGCAAATCGCAAAAAAGCTGAGACTCAAACTCCATTTCCTGAGCACTTCGGTCACCTCTCTTCGCTGGTCGTCAAGGCTTGGTATACCATCATAGTTCACTGTGCGTGCTTCAACACGATCCTTTAAGAAACTACCAATGTTTTCACACACATTAAGGTCAGGGGAGCTACCTTGACATTCACTTGACGAGAAGAAATCGATACCACTGTTTCGAAGCAGCTCCTGTGTCTGAAGAGCCATGAAACATGATGCCTTATCATGCAAAAATGTGACTTCTTCAACAGATAACACATTTTCAGGATCTTTGAGGAAAGGAAATGTTCCACCAATAAGCACAGTTTCTCTGAAGTATTCTCCATTCCATGACTGCCCTTTTTTTTTGAAGATCCACATTAACCGTTTGGCTGTGAAACAGACAAAAATTCCCAAACATTCAGGAAATTTCACAACTTGGCGATAGTGCATGTCATCGCTGACATCATCCAACTTTGCAGCCCAAATGATGTCATTTTTATGATGTGGCTTCCTGACTGTGTAAATGAAGAATTCATCTGATGCGGCAACATGGAGAAAGTCAGCTTCATCCCAATCTTTAAGAAATGAACCACAAAACCATGCACGGTCTTCTCTCTGTTGCTGAATGATGTTGGGCTTGCTGATAACATGAAATGGATTGATACCAGATTTTTTTAACTCACAATATACAGCACTATAACTTCTCTTCTTTCCCCTTTTTGTTTCTAGTTCAAGCGCCAATTTACGTAAAGACTTTCTTGGTCTACCCACTGCCTCAGCTATGATGTCTTTTGACTCCTGAGAAAGGACTTCAGGCCTTCAAAGATTCTCACTCTTTTCACGATGACAGTCATATGGATTTTTGTACCAGTTTCTAAAAGAAGGATTCATCTCTTTAATGTATTTAGCTATCCAGGAACGTGAAATGAAGGAAGCGCCAGCATCCCTGGTCTCTCTGAAGGTTATAGCCCGGATTCGGTCAATCCACCTGATTTCCTCCGAGTCGTTAGCCATGGCTGTATCTAACTCTGCTACTCAGTCTGACAATACAAGAAATGTAAAATGAAAAATAGCTTAATAGAAACTTATAATAATGTACTTGGAGATAGGCTATAGCAGAAAACTTCATAACTTTCCATTTGTTCTGTGGAGGAGGGGGCTCTAATTTCGAAACATTATGAGTTGGGTCATGATTGGAAATCAGACCCCAGAGAGGTAGATATACGTTGAAAGTAAAATTTAATAAAATTAATGTTCTTCCCTTTTGGAACCTTAAATGGCAAAGCTGAATTATTAATTAAAGATTCGGAGTATTCCACGGTTTAAAATGTGAGAAAGTAATAGATGTAAGTAAAAATAAAAAATATTACGAGTATGGATTTCCAAATATTTTATGAGGTTTCTGAAAAATATTGTCGGGTTTGTAGTGTGATCAGAACAATTTAGCTGCTGTGGTGATGCAACTTGACTGATAAAAATTTTTAGCGATTTATGACGTTGCAGGAATTTGATTGTGAAACAGCATTGATATGTATGTATGTATGTATATATATATATATATATATATATATATATATATATATATATATATATATATATATATATATATATATATATATATATATATATATATATATATATATATATATATATATAAATTCCTGCAACGTCATAAATCACTAACAAATTCGTATCAGTCAAGTTGCATCACTGTAACAGCTAAATTGTTCTGATCACAGTACAAACCCACAATATTTTTCAGAAACCTCATAAAGTATTTGAAAATCCATATTCGTAATATTTTTTTACTTATATCTATTACTTTCTCATTTTTAAACCGTGGAATACTCCGAATCTTTCATTAATAATTCAGCTTTGCCATTTAAGGTTCCACAAGGGAAGAACATTAACTTGACTAAATTTTACTTTGAACATATGTTTAACGCTCTGGGGTCTGATTTCCAATCATGACCCAACTCATAAAGTTTCCTAATTTACTACTAGAGACCGTTCTTTTACCTATTCCTACCTACTATTGATCTTGTTAGAGCGTGAAAGAAATAGAAAGATTAGGTGGTAAAGTTACAATCGAGAAGAATTTCTGTGACAGAAGAAGATGGAAAACACACACACACACACACACACACATATATATATATATATATATATATATATATATATATATATATATATATATATATATATATATATATATATATATATATATATATATATATATATATATATATATATATATATATATATATTACATACATCTATATTATATATAATATATACATATATATACTAGCTGACCAACCCGGCGCTGAAGGAAAACTCTGAATGAAAACCCATAAACTCTCTCTCTCTCTCTCTCTCTCTCTCTTTAATACCCCCTCTACTCTCTCTCTCACTGGTAAGGCATAACCAGGGAGATAAGCAGATACCAAATAAATAAGTATCAGAGAGAGAGAGAGAGAGAGAGAGAGAGAGAGAGAGAGAGAGAGAGAGAGAGAGAGAGGGGGAGGGGGCGAGTCTATAAACAAACTCATAACCACGATGGGTACGAAAAGTAATCGAGATGGACTGAGTGTTGGATATTGAATAAATCAGAGAAACAGAGCGAGCGCTGGACAATAAATTTGTCAGAACAATTTGGCGTTTCGAATTCAAAACCATCGCACAAACAGGACACCTAATGTCAGAACAGATAGTATGAGTTTCTCTCGAGAGTAAAGCTAGTATGAGTTTCTCTCGAGCATAAAGCAAAAGCATTCGAGAAAAAATATCATAATGCGCTTTTGTAGCACGATACCTAGTAAAGCATTTGTAATCCGGTTTTCATTATTACCCAGTGAGGTATGTTGTAAGCTAAGTATCTCATAGGTTTTATACAGAATTTATTTATACTGAATCTGATTGTTTTCATACTTACTTGATGTTTTATAGAATTACTTATTCATCTGTTAACATTCAGAGACCAAACATCGTACATGAATGCTCTCTCTCTCTCTCTCTCTCTCTCTCTCTCTCTCTCTCTCTCTCTCTCTCGCCACGTGGCGCAGTGGTAAGCAAGAACAGCTCACCAACCGAATGACCAGTGTTCATTTTTCGAACCAGTCAAGGTGGAACAACTGTGCGGTTTCCCTAAAATACAGTATGCTCCTGGTGACCTAAGTGGTGAGTTAGGCACCTAAGTGTTAGTTGACCACAGTAGCGTCACAGCTAGGGTGGAGATAAGAGAGGAGCAGAAGGGAAGCTATTAGGAGTGAGGATTCACTGCTCCATCGACGAGGCATTCCTAACCCTAATGGGTGTAACCATTCCTAAAATATTAAATTTCTCTCTCCTTATCTCTTTCTCTCTTGAGACGCATAATCATGTTATCACATACTCATGTAGTTTTGACAATAAATTTGTTGAACAGGTGTTAACTAATTTCTCCTAAAAACAACAGTCTGTTTATATAACTGAGAAGATCAACCTGGCTATTGTTAAAATTGAAAGTTGTACGATCTTCTAATACCTCCAATGGCTAAAAATAACAAGAAGTGCTTTAATATTTCATAAACAAAATCTTAGGATTATCCCTCACATAATCATAAACTACATTAAAAGTAGGCTGAATTATAATCACCTATGTACTGTTTGGAAACAAACAAACACACACACACACATATATATACACACATACATATATATACACATACATATATATAAACATACACATATATACATATATATACATTTATATATTTGGAGAGAGAGAGAGAGAGAGAGAGAGAGAGAGAGAGAGAGAGAGAGAGAGAGAGAGAGAGAGAGCACCTGTCTTGAGTTCATCCCTATACATATACACACAGATACACATACACACACACATGTACATATATACACAAATACATACGCGTGTGTACGCGCGCGCGCGCGACTTGGTTAAAAATGAAAACTTTTCCTTAACAAAGGTGTTGATCCAGTTATAAAATAAGGCAGTACTGACTATGATATTCATTCTTTAAATACTGAATTTCAGATAAACTACATGCCCAGGAAGCTTCCACAACTTGAACTGCTTCATAAATCTATTTAAAAAGATTTTAACAATACCACCTCTATCATGCACGCTTTCTCTCACTTCTACTCTATCTACCAAGCACTTTCCTGGCCCTTCTTCATAATCCTCCCAACTCTTCACAAACACTTCTCAGAAACCTACTGTCCTCCATTCTCTCCAGATAATCAAACCCACTTCAAACAGTAACATTTCTTATACTTTCAATCCTTCTTCATATTTTGTCAGCCTAGCAGCTGCTAATTGTATACTAAGATATATATATATTACTGCACCTCTCTTAGTGCTAAAGGTTCTTGGAAACTTTAGTCGCAGCCTGAGAAGTTTTGTAATAAAACAGCCACATGCAAATAACTGCATACTATCTTATTTCATTTACTGATCAAGTCAGCTAGCATCAGAAATGGTAGCAACCTGTGGGTTAAGAATATCAACTGGGTATTTTGCTAAACTGTAATGAGCGGGACCACCGGAGCTAACAACTGGCCTAGCACGAAATTTTTTTGTTTTGTGTGTTTTAATTGGCACCAATAAAATTCGCTATTGAAATAGAATATGAAGGTAGTCTACCCTTTTCAGATTGCCTAATTCACAGAAGTAATTGATTTAAGTACAGTTTTTACAGAAAACCTGCAAATATTTCTTTTTTTGTACATTTTTATTCTGATTAGCACATGATAGTTGAGAGATCAGTTTTCAAGATCCTTACGCATATGCAGCCCTGAATAAACTGCTGATGACAACAGGCAGTATGTGCATACTGAAATATCCTGATACTATGGTAAACAATGGCTTGATAGCGGCAAATAAACTTTTTGGTAAAAAAAAAACTTTTAAACACAAAAACATATTTGTACTACCATACAGATAGTCTCAGCATACTTAAGACTACTAGAGTTAATGAAACACTTATAAGTAACTCTCTCGACAACACTTGAGAATGTGTAATCAAATTCCAGGTAAGTCATCTGACTATTTTTATATTGGTCAAACTGGAAAATATTTGGAAAAGAAAACACACCAGCAAAAAAATTAAACATAATATGCACAGGCGAATGGCGGAATCTTCTCATTTTCGTACATGCTGATGAAAACTATCGAACAATCAATTGGACATGGGAAACATAGAAAGGTAATTACAATAATGTACTGGAAAGAAACATTATAGTCAAGTTTCATAAAAAAAAACTTTTTATTAGAAAATGACTATCAGTAAAGCATCTACAAACTCGATCCAATAACTACGGAATAAATATGTAAAAAGTACTGATTTTCAGTAGAATAGTTGGTAGTGGACGAGAGAGCAAGGTGTGAATATTTAGTTTCCACCCTTCTGTATGTACGTTAGTACTATCCCCCTAGCATACATATTGTAAATTTCTACTGTACATTATGTATCATTCCTCTGAAAATGTCTTAGATATAAAGACGATACAGTGATTCAAATACCCTTTGGTACATGCGCATTTACACACACACACACACACACACATACATATATATATATATATATATATATATATATATATATATATATATATATATATATATATATATATATAACATATACACATACATATATACATATATATATATATATATATATATATATATATATATATATATATATATATATATATATATATATATATATATATATATACAAATTTTTATCACACCGTGATTTATATACAATCATGAAGCTACAAATGTTGCTTAATATCAAATTCACGCTACCTCGGGAATATCTCCGACGGAGAATTGTCGCCGAAGGGAATTTATATAGAGTAAGTGATAAATGAATTGGTATCGTCATTTATATAATTTCCCCTTCGGCGACAATTCTCCGTCGGTGATATTCCCGAGGTAGCGTGAATTTGATATTAAGCGACATTTGTAGCTTCATGATTATATATATACAAATTTCTGAATCCCATCGGGAACGAAACTCAGTCTCCGAATGACAGGCAAAGGCGATGACAACTGACCTTCCAAGGTCACAAAAGAAGTTGGAACCTAAGCACTTCTGTACGTGAGGCTTCTGCCTAATATACCAGCGAATTTTACCCAACTTCCCTACCCATTCGCGAGTCAATTGGCACCATTTCATTCTGAATTACCCCTTCATCGTGAATATGATGGAAATAATGAGCACTTAGCAAGTGTTTCAGATATAAATTTCTGGCTCACATCGGGAACGAACCCTGATCTCCCAAATATAATATATATATATATATATATATATATATATATATATATATATATATATATATATATATATATATATATGTATATATGTGTGTGTGTGTGTGTGTGTGTGTGTTTGTGTGTGTACAGAGAGAGAGAGAGAGAGAGAGAGAGAGAGAGAGAGAGAGAGAGAGAGAAATGCATCACAGCAAAAACGTAACTCACCACGATGAATGTGAAATAACGGAGTTGAGATCATTCTTTTTATATATATATATATATATATATATATATATATATATATATATATATATATATATATATATATTTATTTATATTTATTTATCTATTTATATATACATATACATATTATATATATATATACATATATATATATATATATATATATATATATATATATATATATATATATATA